>NC_091312.1:11471683-11489183 GCF_038502225.1 Cherax quadricarinatus
CCATATTGGAGTATGCGGCACCAGTTTGGAACCCACACCTAGCCAAGCACGTAAAGAAACTAGAGAAAGTACAAAGGTTTGCAACAAAACTAGTCCCAGAGCTAAGAGGTATGTCCTACGAGGAGAGGTTAAGGGAAATCAACCTGACGACACTGGAGGACAGGAGAGATAGGGGGACATGATACCGACATGCAAAATACTGAGAGGAATTGACAAGGTGGACAAAGACAGGATGTTCCAGAGATTGGACACAGTAACAAGGGGACACAGTTGGAAGCTGAAGACACAGATGAATCACAGGGATGTTAGGAAGTATTTCTTCAGCTACAGAGTAGTCAGTAAGTGGAATAGTTTGGGAAGCGATGTAGTGGAGGCAGGATCCATACATAGCTTTAAGCAGAGGTATGATAAAGCTCACGGCTCAGGGAGAGTGACCTAGTAGCGATCAGTGAAGAGGCGGGGCCAGGAGCTCGGACTCGACCCCCGCAACCTCAACTAGGTGAGTACAACTATGTGAGTACACACGCTGTTGACCACTCTGAAGCTAAAGAATTATTTCCCAACATCCCTGAGAGTGAAAGGGACACGAAATTTAGGATAATACCGAATACATCCCCAGAAATGCAAATAAAGAATATAACGTCAGCGGCATCTGGAAGATTAGCTAAACCTTGACTGAGAGAATGGCGAAGGGAGACGAAAATACGGCGTGCAAAATCCTAAGAGGAATGAATGATTGGGCGGCTAGGGACATACTGTTTAAATTAGGAAGAGCAAGGTCCAGAGGACACAGGAAGTTGAATACACATATAAGCTATGTGAATGAAAGAAAGTTTAGTTTAGTGTCAGTTTAGTTGAAAAGTGGAATGACTTGGATGAGGCAGTGGTGGAGTAGTACACAAATAACCAGCGAATAGAATAGAGAGGAGCTTACGACGACGCTTCGGTCCAACTTGGACTATTGACGAAGTCACACTAACGAGAAGAAGAGAAGGAGGGAGTATATATAGGCCAGCACGTGGTGGTAGTAGTAGTAGTAGTAGTAATAGTGACGGTAGTAGGTAGTAGTGGTGGAGGTAGTAATGGTAGTGGTGGAGTCAGTCAAATACTAAGAAAGATGAGCACAGCCACTAGTGTGACTTTGTAAATGGTCCAAGACGGACCGAAACGTCGTCGTAAGCTCCTCTCTTCTATGTGCGGGTTATTTGTGTATCGTTCCAGTCACGGTATTGTGCCTTTTTGTTATTAGTGGTGGAGGTTTAAGCAATAGATATAATAAGGTCCAAAGGCGCCAGAAATCAATGAGGCGGGGCCAAGAGCTGACTCTTGACTCCCGCTAGCAAAATTTTATGAGTACATAGAGAAAAACACACACAAAGAGACAGACAGACAGACACACAGACACACACGCATATACAACTGGCCTAGTGTCTAATCGACATGTGCCTAGTACATAATGATAACTAATACACCCATCCACACACACACACACACACGCACACATACACACACACACACACACCATACACACGCAAGCGTGCGCGCCCCTACACAACACACCAAGTTCTGAACGCGTCTCGGGAATAAACGAGCGAGAGGAAAACCATTAACCGGGAAGCCTAACAAGCGAACTGCCTAATTAGAGCCACCTTCCCCAGTGCAACAGTTGGGCTTGTGAACGTGGTGCCACCTCCTGTCAACTCACCAACTGTGTAAGAGAGAGAGAGAGAGAGAGAGAGAGAGAGAGATAGAGAGAGAGAGAGAGAGAGAGAGAGAGAGAGAGAGAGGGAATCACTATGACAGAATGCAAATCTTAAACACCAAATTTGCACTAGTTAATTAGAAACTGTCTGGCTTCACAGTATTCCAGTGATTATGCTAAAATGTTCATTACGATGCAGATCTGAGGAGCCGCACTAAATGCAAAATACACTTAAGGTGACGCATTCAAGACTGCTCTTGAAGAGAGTTAAGGCGATCAGTGAGTTTTAGTTTTTTCTTTCCTTGCACCACACAGTTTATATATATATATATATATATATATATATATATATATATATATATATATATATATATATATATATATATATATATGTATATTATTGTAACTATGAACGAGTGATATTGATCAATAACAACACTGCGTAAGCCAAGGATTCGACCCCATGTTGTACTGGCCCGCCATTGTGAGCGAGAACCACATGAAGCCTTAACCCACAGGACCACCTAGTCCTACAAGAACTAATCACACAGCAGAGCTATATATATTATTTTTAATTAACACATGGGCCGTTTACCACCAAGGCAGGGTGGCCCGAAAAAGAAAAACTTTCACCATCATTCACTCCATCACTGTCTTGCCAGAGGCGCGCTTACATTACAATTATAAAACTGCAACATTAACGCCTCTCCTTCAGAGTGCAGGCACTGTACTTCCCATCTCCAGGAGTCAAGTCCGGCCTGCCGGCTTCCCTGATTCCCTTCATGAATATTACCCTGCTCACACTCCAATAGCACGTCAGGTCCAAAAAAAGCCATTTGTCTCCATTGGCTCCTATCTAACATGCTCACTCATGCTTGTTGGAAGTCCAAGACCCTCGCACACAAAACCTCCTTTACCCCCTCCCTCCAACCTTTCCTAGGTCGACCTCTACCCCGCCTTCCCTCCACTACAGATTTATATCATTCTATTTTATTCCATTTTCTCTATATGTCCGAGCCACCTCAACAACCCTTCCTCAGCCCTCTGGATTATTGTTTTGGTAATCCTGCGCCTCCTAATCTCCAAACCACGAATTCTCTGCATTATATTCACACCACACATTACCTTCAGACACGACATCTCCACTGCCTCCAGCCTTCTCCTTGTTGCAACATTCACCACCCATGCTTCCCACCTATATAAGAGTATTGGTATAACTATACTTTCATACATTCCCCTCTTTGCTTCCATGGACAAAGTTCTTTGTCTCCACAGACTCCTCAGTGCACCACTCACCTTTTTTCCCTCGTCAATTTTATGCTGACACGTCCGCTCCTAAATATCTGAATACATTCACCTTCTTCATACTCATTTTTTTGTTATCATCACCTTACGCTTTCCTATATTCACTTTTAACTTCCTTCTTTTGCATACCCTACCAAACTCATCCACCAACCTCTGCAGCTTCTCTTCAGAATCTCCCAAAAGCACAGTGTAATCAGCAAAGAGCAACTGTGGCACCTCCCACTTTGCGTAAGATTCTTTATCTTTTAACCCCACACCTCTTGCCAACACCCGAGCACTCACTTCTCTTACAACCCCATCTATAAATATATTGAACATCCACGGTGACATCACACATTCTTGTCTAAGGCCTACTTTTACTGGGAAATAATCTCCCTCTCTCCTACATACTCTAACTGAGCCTCACTATCCTCGTAAAAACTTTTCATTGCTTTCAAAAACCTGCCTCCTATTCCATACATTTGCAATATCTGCCGCATTACCCCCCCCTCCTATCCACCTTTGTCTAAATGCTGCTCACCTATATGTTTCACTGCAAACACTTGGTCTACACAAACACCCCCAACCCTTCCTAAAGCCTCCTTGTTCATCTGCTATCCTGCTCTCCGTCTTACTCTTAATTCTTTCAGTAATAACTCTACCATACACTTTACCAGGTATACTCAACAGATTTATTTCCCTATAATTTTTGCACTTTCTTTTGTCTCTTTGCCTTTATGCAAAGGAACTATGTAGGCTCAGGCCGAGCCGCGAGGGCGTTGACCCTCGAAACACTTTACAGGTATACTCCAGGTATGCTCTCTGCAATCCCTAGGTACCTTACCCTCTTCCATACATTTATTATATAAAAACATTAACCACTCAAAAACTATATCCCCACCTGCTTTTAACATTTCTATCTTCATCTCATCAATCCCAGCTGCTTTACCCCCCTTTCATTCTACCCACAGCCTCATGAACTTCCCCCACACTCACAACTGGCTCTTCCTCACTCCTAAAAGATGTTATTCCTCTTTGCCCTATACACGAAACCACAGCTTCCCTATCTTCATCAACATTTAACAATTCCTCAAAATATTCTCTCCATTTTCCCGATACCTCTAACTCTCCATTTAATAACTCTCCTATTTTTAACTATCAAATCCATTCGTCCCCTACGCTTCCTCAACTTATTAATCTCACTCTGAAGCTTCTTTTTATTTTCAACCAAATTTGTTGATAACATCTCACCCACTCTCTCATTTGCTCTCTTTTTACATTGCTTCTCCACTCTCTTAACCTCTCTTTTTCTCTCTCCATATACTCTTCCCTCCTTGCATCACTTCTACTTTGTAAAAACCTCTCATATGCTAACTTTCTCTCTCTTACTACTCTCTTTACATCATCATTTCACCAATCGCTCTTCTTCCCTCCCACACCCACTTTCCTGTAACCACAAACTTCTGCTGAACACTCTAACACTACATTTTTAAACCTACCCCATACATCTTCAACCTCATTGCCTATACTCTCACTATCCCATCTATCCTCCAATAGTTGTTTATATCTTACCCTAACTGCCTCCTCCTTTAGCTTATGAACCTTCACCTCTCTCTCTTACTTGTTGCTTCCATTTTCCTTGTATCCCATCTACCTTTTACTCTCATTATAGTTACAGTTAAAAAGTGATCTGATATATCTGTGGCCCCTCTATAAACATGTATATCTCGAAGTCTACCCAACAAACTTTTGTCTATCAATACGTAGTCCTACAAACTACTGTCATTGCGCCTTACATCTTATCTTGTATACTTATTTATCCTCTTTTTCTTAAAATATGTATTACCTATAACCAAACTCCTTTCTATACAAAGTTCAATCGAAAGGCTCCCATTTTCATTTACACCTGGCACCCCAAACTTACCTACCACACCCTCTTGAAATGTTTCTCCTACTTTAGCATATAGGTCTCCTACCACAATTACTCACTCACTTGGTTCAAAAGTTCCTACACACTCGCTTTTAACATCTCCCAAAATCTGTGTCTCTTCTCCAGGTGAATATACACTTATGACCCATTTTTCGCATCCGACCCTTATTTTAATCCACATAATTCTTGAATTTATACATTTATATTCCATCTGCTCCTTCCATAACTCTAACTCTCAGATACTCCTGACTTAATCCCATTTATTTTTCTCCACTGAAACTCACCTGCCCCCTTCAGCTTTGTTTCACTTAGGGCCAGTACATCCAACTTCTTTTCATTCATAACATTAACAATCATCTCTTTCTCATTATCTGCACTACATCCACGCATATTCAAGCATCCCAGTTTTATAAATTTTTCTTCTTCTCTTTTTTAGTATTTTCTGCAGTAGAAAGGGTTTTTAGCCCATTGTTCACAGCATTTTAGTCGCCTCATACGATACGCATGGCTTACGGAGAAAAGATTCGTTTCGACTTCCCCATAGAGACTAGAAGAAATAAAAAAGAACAAGAACTATAAAGAAAAAGAAGAAAAACCTGGATGTAAGTATATATATGCATGTGCATGCTTGTGTAGTGTGACCTAAGTGTATGTAGAGGTAGTAAGATATACCTGTTATCCAGCGTGTTTATGAGACAGAAAAAGAGACACCAGCAATCCTACAATCTTGCAAAACAGTTACAGGTTTCTGTTTCACACTCACTTGGCAGGGCGGTAGTACCTCCCTGGGTGGTTGCTGTCTACCAACCTACTCCCCCCCCCCTCTCTCTCTCTGTATATATATATATATATATATATATATATATATATATATATATATATATATATATATATATATATATATATATATATATATATATATATTGAGTAATTGCGTGGGGAGTTTTGAACCAAGTGTGAGAGTACTTGTGGTTGGGGATTTTAATGCTAAAGTGGGCAAAAATGTTGTGGGGGTAGTAGGTAAATTTGGGGCGCCAGGGGTAAATGAAAATGGGGAGCCTTTAATTGAGCTATGTGTAGAAAGAGGTTTGGTAATAAGTAATACATATGATGGAATATGTAGCAACAAAGTGCAAGGAGGCTGAGGAGAGGTTTGTACCCAAGGGTAACAGGAATAATAAAAAGGCCAGGATGAGCCCATGATTTACCCAAAGGTGCAGGGAGGCAAAAACCAAGTGTGCTAGGGAATGGAAGAAATATAGAAGGCAAAGAACCCAGGAGAATAAGGAGAGCAGTCGTAGAGCCAGAAACGAATATGCACAGATAAGAAGGGAGGCCCAACGACAATATGAAAATGACATAGCAGCGAAAGCCAAATCTGACCCGAAACTGTTGTACAGCCACATCAGGAGGAAAACAACAGTCAAGGACCAGGTAATCAGGCTAAGGAAGGAGGGAGGAGAGACAACAAGAAATGACCGTGAAGTATGTGAGGAACTCAACAAGAGATTCAAAAAAGTGTTCACAGAGGAGACAGAAGGGGCTCCAGAAAGACGGAGAGGTGGGGCACACCACCATGTGCTGGACACAGTGCACACAACCGAGGAAGAAGTGAAGAGGCTTCTGAGTGAGCTAGATACCTCAAAGGCAATGGAGCCAGAGAACATCTCCCCATGGGTATTGAGAGAGGGAGCAGAGGCGCTATGTGTACCCCTAACAACAATATTCAATACATCTATCGAAACAGGGAGATTGCCTGAGGCATGGAAGACAACAAATGAAGTCCCAATCTTTAAAAAAGGAGACAGACATGAAGCATTAAACTACAGACCAGTGTCACTGACATGTATAGTATGCAAAATCATGGAGAAGATTATCAGGAGAAGAGTGGTGGAACACCTAGAAAGGAATGATCTCATCAACAGCAGCCAACATGGTTTCAGGGACGGGAAATCCTGTGTCACAAACCTACTGGAGTTCTATGACATGGTGACAGCAGTAAGACAAGGGAGAGAGGGGTGGGTGGATTGCATATTCTTGGACTGCAAGACGGCGTTTGACACAGTTCCACACAAGAGATTGGTGCAAAAACTGGAGGACCAAGCAGGGATAACAGGGAAGGCACTACAATGGATCAAGGAATAATTGTCAGGAAGACAGCAGCGAGTCATGGTACGTGGCGAGGTGTCAGAGTGGGCACCTGTGACCAGCGGGGTCCCACAGGGGTCAGTCCTAGGACCAGTGCTGTTTCTGGTATTTGTGAACGACATGACGGAAGGAATAGACTCTGAGGTGTCCCTGTTTGCAGATGACGTGAAGTTGATGAGAAGAATTCACTCGATCGAAGACCAGGCAGAACTACAAAGGGATCTGGACAGGCTGCAGACCTGGTCCAGCAATTGGCTCCTGGAGTTCAATCCCACCAAGTGCAAAGTCATGAAGATTGGGGAAGGGCAAAGAAGACCGCAGACGGAGTACAGTCTAGGGGGCCAGAGACTACAAACCTCACTCAAGGAAAAAGATCTTGGGGTGAGTATAACACCAGGCACATCTCCTGAAGCGCACATCAACCAAATAACTGCTGCAGCATATGGGCGCCTAGCAAACCTCAGAACAGCATTCCAACATCTTAATAAGGAATCGTTCAGGACCCTGTACACCGTGTACGTTAGGCCCATATTGGAGTATGCGGCACCAGTTTGGAACCCACACCTAGCCAAGCACGTAAAGAAACTAGAGATAGTGCAAAGGTTTGCAACAAGACTAGTCCCAGAGCTAAGAGGTATGTCCTACGAGGAGAGGTTAATTGAAATCAACCTGACGACACTGGAGGACAGGAGAGATAGGGGGGACATGATAATGACATACAAAATACTGAGAGGAATTGACAAGGTGGACAAAGACAGGATGTTCCAGAGATTGGACACAGTAACAAGGGGACACAGTTGGAAGTTGAAGACACAGATGAATCACAGGGATGTTAGGAAGTATTTCTTCAGCCACAGAGTAGTCAGTAAGTGGAATAGTTTGGGAAGCGATGTAGTGGAGGCAGGATCCATACTAAGCTTTAAGCAGAGGTATGATAAAGCTCACGGTTCAGGGAGAGTGACCTAATAGCGATCAGTGAAGAGGCGGGGCCAGGAGCTCGGACTCGACCCCCGCAACCTCAACTAGGTGAGTACAACTAGGTGAGTACACACACACACACACACAAAGACAGGCTGTTCCAGAGATGGGACACAACAACAAGGGGACACAGTTGGAAGTTGAAGACACAGATGAATCACAGGGATGTTAGGAAGTATTTCTTCAGTCACAGAGTAGTCAGGAAGTGGAATAGTTTGGTAAGCGATGTAGTGGAGGCAGAATTCATACATAGTTTTAAGCAGAGGTATGATAAAGCTCATGGTTCAGCGAGAGTGACTCATAGCGACCAGTGAAGAGGCGGGGCCAGGAGCAATGATTCGACCCCTGCAACCACAACTACGTGAGTACACACACACACGCAGACACATATGGACGGCAAATGTGATCCCGATCTTTAAGAAAGGAGACAAAACGAATCACTAAACTAAAGACCAGTGTCACTGACGTGTATAGTACACATAGTCATGGAGAAGATTATCAGGAGGAGAGTGGTGGAGCACCTGGAACGGAACAAGGTTATAAACGACAGCCAGCACGGACTGATGGAAGGCAAATCCTGAGTCACAAACCAACTGGAGTTTTATGACAAGGTAACTGAAGTAAGACATGAGAGGGAGGGGTGGGTTGATTGCATTTTCTTGAACTGCAAGAAGGCTTTCGACACAGTTCCTCACAAGAGATTAGTGCAGAAGCTAGAGGATCAGGCATGCATAACAGGTAGAGCATTGCAATGGATCAGAGAATATCTGACAGGGAGGCAACAGCGAGTCATGGTACGTGATGAGGTATCACGGCGGGCGCCTGTAACGAGCGGGGTCCCACAGGGGTCAGTCCTAGGACCAGTGCTATTCTTGGTATATGTGAATGACTTGACGGAAGGGATGGACTCAGAAGTGTCCTTATTTACAGATGATGTGAAGTTAATGAGGAGAATTAAATCAGATGAGGACCAGACAGATCTACAAAGAGACCTGCACAGGCTGGACGCGTGGTCGAGCAACTGGCTCCTAGAATTTAACCATGCCAAATGCAAAGCCATGAAGATCGGGGAAGGGCAAAGAAGACCGCAGACAGAGTATAAACTAGGCGGCCAAATACTGCAAACCTCTCTCAAGGAGAAAGATCTGGGGGTGAATATAACACTGAGCACGTCGCCGGAAGCCCACATTAACCAAACAACTGCTGCGGTATATGGGCGCCTGGCAAACCTGAGAATAACGTTCCGATACCTCAGTAAGGCCCATATTGGAGTACGCAGTACCAGTTTGGAACCCACACCTGGTCAAGCACGTCAAGAAATTAGAGAAAGTGCAATGGTTTGCAACAAGGCTGGCTCCAGAGCTAAAGGAAAGTAGTACGAAAAAAGGTTAAGGGAAATAGGTCTGACGACGCTGGAGGACAGGAGGGTCAGGGGTGACATGATAACGACATACAAAATATTGCGTGGAATAGATAAGGTGGACAGAAGCAGGATGTCCCAGAGATGGGACACAGAAACAAGGGGTCACAATTGGAAGTTGAAGACTCAGATGAGCCAAAGGGACGTTTGGAAGTATTTCTTAAGCCACAGAGTTGTTAGGAAGTGGAATAGCCTGGCAAGTGATGTAATGGAGGCAGGAGCCATACATAGTTTTAAGACGAGGTATAAAGCTCATGGAGCAGGGATAAGGAGGACCCAGTAGCGGTCAATGAAAAGGCGGGGCCAGGAGCTGAGTCTTGACCCTGCAACCACAATTAGGTGAGTATATACACACACACGCATATATATATATATATATATATATATATATATATATATATATATATATATATATATATATATATATATATATATATATATATCAATCCACAGCAGGATTTGAACCTACACACTCCACAGCAAAGTATGTAGTACCTTCTCCACTCGGCCAGATCCCAAGGTACTTTGATGCACAATGTGTATGTTCGAATCCTGCTGTGAACTGAGAAACAATGTTTGTAAGTAATTTCTCCTGTTTGCGAATTGTTAAGCATATTTATTAACGCAAGACAATTTACAATAAACAATAGACTGGACAGAGGGTCTTCCAGGGGAGGACCTGCACTGTATCACTTAGCTATAGATGTTTTAATTGGAGAGCTTCACCACTGTGTGATGAGGATCCAATAATGAGATCTTCCAGCATGCCCCATACTATAGACTTGGATATGCCAACGTAGCCACCGATTTTAACCCGATGATAGATTTTGCAGATTTCTCATCTCTCCCTTACAGTCAGTGACGAAGTACATCTCTTCGGTCTAAAATAACTGGAGTAAACAGTGAAAAATATTTTGAGAGACGCATGGAGGCTCGAACGCGACAAGCGAAAACACTTGCCAGCCGCTCTACCACAGTACCACGGGGATCAAAAAAGGTGATGGCTGCTTAATGGATTTATTCCTGATTCGTTGACGACTCAATATTTTGGGAACAAGAGCTGTACTCCGTCACTGTCCGAGGGGTGAGATGAAAACTCTGAAAACTTTCATCGAGTCTCAGTGCTGTGCTAACATTTCCAGGTTTAAAGTATGTGTTATGTTGGATGATTTAATTACTGAGGATCCTCATGGTACAGTTTTTAAACTACTGGCTTGTGTTCTGACTAGTCACGTTCGAATCTCCCGACAGTTCTCGATATAGGGGTAAGACAAGAGAGGTTCATCCGTGGCAAATGTAAAAACCATGAGGATCGTGGAGGGAGAAGAGCTAGAACCCACCGTAATCGTTGAAAGAGAAGGATATGTGAGCTAGTAATATGTCGAACACGTCGCCAGAGGTGCATATAGACCGTATAACTTCTGAGGCCCATGTGAAAACAGAATATTTCACAACACCATTCAGGGATCTAAAGAGAGAATCTATCAAGAAATTTTACATGAAATAAAATTTACTGACCCATCATTGAATATGCAACCCCGTAATAACACACCATTATTAACTCGAAAAAATCCAAAAGTTTGCAACAAGACTCGTCTTTGAGCTTTGAGACATGAGTTACGAGGAGAGAATATATTAAATGTACCTGAAGGCTATTGAGATATTTAGAGTAGATATAATTACAATGTATAAAATTCTTCGCTAGACAGACGGAAGAAATAAGGATAGACTACTCGAAATAATAAGACATGAGGCATTGGGACACATGAAAGCTAAATAAAAAAATGCAATAGGTACATTAGAAGATTTTTTTTTAAGTCCCAGGGCGTTAGAGAAGTGGAAACGATGAGGATTTGGTGAAGGCCAACTCCATACACAACTACCTGGTCCTAGATCTCAGAATCAAGTAAGTGTCGGCTTAGGCAACTTGAGGAGTAATGCCACGTAATAATTCTGACCCAGGCACACACACTTGAGGAGCAATGTCACGTGCTAAATCTGGCTCCCACAAACACACTCAGCTTGAGGGGAAAATGTCACATACTAAGTCTGGCCACCGCAAACAACTCGATGAGTAAACAAGCACACTGCTGGAGAGGAAGGTAGCGAAGAAAAAGAGGGAGAGAAACAGGGGAAAACTAAAGACTCAGGTGAAGGAAAATGGAATGAGTTGGAAGAGAATTTGGTATAGTTAGACTTCACACACAGCTTTAAGAGCTGGTAAGATTGTGCCTGCGAGGCCATGGTGTGTGCTTACTGATACACTCAGCTGAGCGACAAATCATTTGTCTGTTAAATCCTCGCAATGCTACATACTCCATCGATTCCATTCTCTGCAGTGACTATTTCTTCGCCTCTGCCTCTCTCTCTCTCTCTCTCTCTCTCTCTCTCTCTCTCTCTCTCTCTCTCTCTCTCTCTCTCTTTCCCATTCTCTCTCTTTCCCATTCTCTCTTTTTTTTTTCCTGTCATTTATTTTTCATCATCATTTTTGATCACTTAAATAATCTAATAGCAATCAGGCAATTTGAGCATTTTTCAATATATCTCAGTATTCAACGACTTGTTACACACACACACACACACACACACACACACACACACACACAAACTAAGCTCGCCCATAAAAAAAAAATCACCCAAAATTTTTGGAAGCCAAATTGCCTCTATTATCTTTTTCTTTCCATACAAGGTGAGTGATTAAAAAATAGCCGCAAAACTTTAATTGTTCAACTTCTTAATATTAATAGAACAACAAATGTTGGAGTTTCTTTGCGTCATTATATATATATATATATATATATATATATATATATATATATATATATGTATATATATATATATGTATATATATATGTCGTGCCGAATAGGCAGAACTTGCCATCTTGGCTTAAATAGCAACGCTCATCTTGCCATATAGGTCAAGTGAAAATTTGTGTATGCAATAATTTCGCCAAAATCATTCTGAACCTAACGAAAAAAATATATTTCACTGTGTTTGTTTAGTATTAAATTATTGTAAACAAATCTAAAATATATATAGTTGGGTTAGGCTAAAATAAATTGTTCTTGTTATAATAAGGTTAGGTAAGTTTTCTAAGATTCTTTTGGTGCAAAATTAAAAATTTTTGCATTAACATTAATGAAAAAAATATGTCTTTAAACGTATAAGGGAAAATTTTAGAAAGGACTTGATTTTAAATGAGTTCTTGCTAAATGACCAGTTTTACATATTCGGCACGACATATGTATATATATATATATATATATATATATATATATATATATATATATATATATATATATATATATATATATATATATATATATATATATGCAAATCAACCACTGTGAAAGAATAGAGAAGTTCCAAGCGCTTTCGTGACTACTCACATTATAAAGGAACAATGAAAGTAAAGCATCAAAGGAAGGTATATAAAGAGGTAGCCTACACCTCACTATCAGATACTACAACAACGAAACACCTGACGAGAGACAGCAGGCCCACCGGCCGAACTAGACAGGTCCTTCATACAACCTACCAACAAACTATTCTACCCAAGAAATAAGAAATTTAAAAAAATATTATTTGTCTAATGTATTATTAAATTCTCCCAAATTCTATTAATCATAAATGGATCTAATTTATATAAAGCAAAGAAAATATTCATATTATTGTCAAAACTGCTTTTTATGAAACAAGTTTCAATTGTATTCCTGTCGACCATGGACTTGCTTTATACTACTTTCTCAACTTTTTGAAAATCAATTGGATGGTTAAAATCTCTTACATGAATAAATAGAGCATTGGAATCTTGTCCAGTTCTAATGCTATATTTATGTTGTTTTAATCTTAGTTCGAGATTTTTACCAGTTTGACCGTAATAAACTTTATCGCAAATTTTACAAGGAATCTTATAGACACATCCATCAGCATTTTGGGGGGAATTCTTTATCAAAAGTGTTTTTTACTGTATCAAGATTTTTGAATACAACTTTAATATTAAAAGTCCACTATTATTCTTCCCATCAAGATAGAGTCAAACTGTCTGTTTTCTCATCAATGTTTTTGAGAGCTTTACGAATTTGAAGTCCAGAGTTCATAGATGAGGAAATATCCAAAATTTATGAAATAGGTAATGATTTGAAATACCCAAGAAATGTAATTGATAAATCTTTTAAAGTTCTAGAAATACTTTTTACAATCCAAAAAGGGACAACTAAAAATATGTTGGTTCTCCCTTACCATGAAAACTTGGTTGATATGCCTTCTCTTCTTAAGACTTTTAATATTAAAGTTGTATTCAAAAATCTTGATACAGTAAAAAAAATTTTGATTAAGAATTCCCCCCAAAATGCTGATGTATGCGTCTATAAGATTCCTTGTAAAATTTGCGATAAAGTTTATTACGGTCAAACTGGTAAAAATCTCGAACTAAGATTAAAACAACATAAATATAGCATTAGAACTGGACAAGATTCTAATGCTCTATTTATTCATGTAAGAGATTTTAACCATCCAATTGATTTTCAAAAAGTCGAGAAAGTAGTATCAAGCAAGTCCATGGTCGACAGGAATATAATTGAATCTTGTTTCACAAAAAGCAGTTTTGACAATAATATGAATATTTCCTTTGGTTTATATAAATTAGATCCATTTATAATTAATAGAATTTACGAAGAATTTAATAATACATTGGATAAATAATATTTTTTTAAATTTCTTATTTCTTGGGTAGAATAGTTTGTTGGTGGGTTGTATGAAGGACCTGTCTAGTTCGGCCGGCGGGCCTGCTGTCTCGCGTCAGGTGTTTCGTTGTTGTGGGATCTGATACTGAGGTGTAGGTTACCCCTTTATATACCTTCCTTTGATGCTTTACTTTCATTGTTCCTTGATAATGTGAGTAGTTACGAAAGCGACTGGAACTTCTCTATTCTTTCACAGTGGTTGCTTTGCATATTCTGAAATCACCTGTTTACTGTGATCTTATTCCACATATATATATATATATATATATATATATATATATATATATATATATATATATATATATATATATATATATATATATATATATATATATATATATATACTTGATTTTAAATGAGTTCTTGCTAAATGACCAGTTTTACATATTCGGCACGACATATGTATATATATATATATATATATATATATATATATATATATATATATATATATATATATATATATATATATATTAATAAATATATATATATATATATAAATATAAATATATATATAAATATAAATATATATATATATATAAATATATATATATATATATATATATATATATATATATATATATATATATATATATATATATATATATATATATATATATATATATGCAAATCAACCACTGTGAAAGAATAGAGAAGTTCCAAGCGCTTTCGTGACTACTCACATTATCAAGGAACTATGAAAGTAAAGCATCAAAGGAAGGTATATAAGGGGGTCTGGCCAACACCTCACTATCAGATCCCACAACGGTTAAACACCTGACGCGCGCCTGCCCAACTGGACAGGTCCTTTGCACAACCACCAACAAACTATTCTACCCAAGAAAATTTTTAAAATTATTATTTGTCCATTGTATTATTAAATTCTTCCCAAATTCTATTAATTATAAATGGATCTAATTTATATAAACCAAAGGAAATATTCATATTATTGTCAAAACTGCTTTTTATGAAACAAGATTCAATTGTGTTCCTGTCGACCATGGACTTGCTTGATACTACTTTCTCAACTTTTTGAAAATCAATTGGATGGTTAAAATCTCTTACATGAATAAATAGAGCATTGGAATCTTGTCCAGTTCTAATGCTATATTTATGTTGTTTTAATCTTAGTTCGAGATTTTTACCAGTTTGACCGTAATAAACTTTATCGCAAATTTTACAAGGAATCTTATAGACACATCCATCAGCATTTTGGGGGGAATTCTTTATCAAAAGTTTTTTTTACTGTATCAAGATTTTTGAATACAACTTTAATATTAAAAGTCTTAAGAAGAGAAGGCATATCAACCAAGTTTTCATGGTAAGGGAGAACCAACATATTTTTAGTTGAATAAGGCTGGTTGTCCCTTTTTGGATTGGGAAAAGTATTTCTAGCAACTTTAAAAGATTTATCAATTACATTTCTTGGGTATTTTAAATCATTACCTCTTTCATAAATTTTGGATATTTCCTCATCTATGAACTCAGGACTACAAATTCGTAAAGCTTTCAAAAACATTGATGAGAAAACAGACAGTTTGACTCTATCTTGATGCGAAGAATAATAGTGGACATAGGAACAGTTATTTGTAGGTTTTCTGTAAATTTTAAATTTGAATTCATTATTACCCTTAATAATTAAAACATCTAGAAAAGGTAATGAGTTATTTTCTTCAAACTCAACAGTAAAGTTTATGGAATGGGTTAAGTTATTTAATTTTCCAAGGAAATGGTGTATATCTACATTTTTGGGCATAAGACACAAAATATCATCAACATATCTGAACCATTTAGCTCTATTAGGGAGGATTGTGTTAAGCAATCTTGTTTCAAAAAATTCCATGTATAGGTTACTAAGAACAGGTGAAAGAGGATTTCCCATTGCCATACCAAACCTTTGTGGGATCTGATAGTGAGGTGTTGGCCAGACCCCCTTATATACCTTCCTTGGATGCTTTACTTTCATAGTTCCTTGATAATATGAGTAGTCACGAAAGCGCTTGGAATTTCTCTTTTCTTTCAGAGTGGTTGTTTTGCATATTCTGAAATCACCTGTTTACTCTGATCTTATTGCATATATATATATATATATATATATATATATATATATATATATATATATATATATATATATATATATATATATATATATATATATGCAAAACAACCGCTGTGAAAGAATAATGAAATTCCAATTGCTTTCATTGCCTTTTCTAGATGTTTTAATTATTAAGGGTAATAATGAATTCAATTTAAAATTTACAGAAAACCTACAAATAACTGTTCCTGTGTCCACTATTATTCGTCACATCAAGATAGAGTTAATCTGTCTGTTTTCTTATCAATGTTTTTGAGAGCTTAATGTATTTGAAGTCCAGAGTTCATAGATGAGGAAATATCCAAAATTTATGAAATAGCTAACGATCTGAAATACCCAAGAAACGTAACTGATAAATATTTTAAAATTGCTAGAAATACTTTTTACAATCCAAAAAGGGACAACCAAACTTATTCAACTAAAAATATGCTGGTTCTTCCTTACCATGAAAACTTGGTTGATATGCCTTCTCTTCTTAAGACTTTTAATATCAAAGTTGTATTTAAAAATTTTGACACAGTATAAAAAACTTTTGATAAAGAATTCCCCCCAAAATGCTGACGGATGTGTCTATAAGATTCCTAGTAAAATTTGCGATAAAGTTTATTACGGTCAAACTGGTAAAAATCTCGAAGATTAAAACAACATAAATGTAGTATTAGAACTGGACAAGATTCCAATGCTCTATTTATTCATGTGAGAGATGTTAATCATCCAATTGATTTTCAAAAAGTTGAGAAAGTTGTATCAAGCAAGTCCATGGGCGACAGGAATATATCTGAATCTTGTTTCATAAAAAACAGTTTTGACAATAATATGAATATTTCCTTTGGTTTATATAAATTAGATCCATTTATAATTAATAGAATTTGTGAAGAGTTTATTAATACATTAGACAAATGATAAATCTTAAAATCTTAATTCTTGGGTAGAATAGTTTGTTTGTGGGTTGCGTGAAGGACCTGTCTAGTTTGGCCAGCGGGCCTGCTGCAGTGTTCTCTTTGATAAATTAGACACATGTGCAACTCTTGGGAATGTTTATTGAGGAAACGTTTCGCCACACAGTGGCTTCATCAGTCCACACAAAGGAGAATCGTGAAGAACAGGAGAAGAATGAGGTAATCAATCTCTCATCCTTGAGTCGATGTAATCAGTCCATCAATCTTTAATAGAATTTCTATTCAAGAGTCACGA
>NC_091312.1:11491683-11519183 GCF_038502225.1 Cherax quadricarinatus
GGCAACCTTCCATATTGGTGGTAATCTTCCATGCTGACGGTGATCTTCCATGTTGACGGCAACCTTCCATGCTGACGGTAACCTTCCATGTTGATGGTAACCTTCCATGTTGACAGTAACCTTCCATGCTAACGGTAACCTTCCATGTTGACGGCAACCATCCATGTTGACGGTAACCTTCCATGTTGACGGTAACCTTCCATGCTGACGGCAACCTTCCATGTTGACGGTAACCTTCAGTGCTAACGGTAACCTTCCGTGCTGACAGTAACCTTCCATGCTGACGGTAACCTTCCATGCTGACGGCAACCTTCCATGCTGACGGTAACCTTCGATGTTGACGGCATGTTGACGGTAACCTTCCATGTTGATGGCAACCTTCCATGTTGACGGTAACCTTCAGTGCTAACGGTAACCTTCCATGCTTACAGTAACCTTCCATGCTGACGGTAATTTTTCTTGCTGATGGTAACCTTTCATGCTGACGGTAACCTTCCATGCTGACGGTAACCCTTCATGCTGACGGTAATCTTCCAGGTTGACGGTAACCTTCCATGCTGACGGTAACCTTCCATGCTGACGGTAACCTTCCATGCTGACGGTAACCTTCCATGTTGACGGTAACCTTCAGTGCTAACGGTAACCTTCCATGCTGACGGTAACCTTCCATGCTGACGGTAACCTTCAATGTTGACGGTAACCTCCAGTGCTAACGGTAACCTTCCATGTTGACGGTAACCTTCCATGATGATGGTAACCTTCCATGCTGACGGTAACGTTCGATATTTACAGATGTTGAAGAATTAGACATATTTACCTGGAGTTTACCTGGAGAGAGTTCCGGGGGTCAGCCCCCCGCGGCCCGGTTTGTGACCAGGTCAACGTCTTGGTATATTTATTTGTAGACATTTCGCCGTCCAGTGGCTTTATCACTACAAGGACGTAATGTGAAGAATGTAGAACTGTATACAGAAGATGAGATAATCAATCCCTCAGTTCTGAAGTTGGTGAAGAGCACCGTAGTCTTGAAGACTCTGAAACACAGGCAGTAAGACGAGGTACGTTCAGAAGACGAAGGCATAGTCACTGGTAGGTGGGGTTCCCCTGGGCTTCAGAGTTCTGAGAGACAATAACTCTCACAAAATACGAAAATATAAAGTGGAAATTATGTCAAATGAATTGAGAGAAATAATATGAAAAACTAGTACACCCAATAGCTGTTAACAGCTATTAAAAAAAATATCCACTCCCTTGGTCTAGGATCACCAGGCAAGGATCAAACAAAGATATATTTCACTGGTCTAGGAAAGATCACTAAAAGACAAAAGAAAGAATTCACTCCACCTACCTAGGAAGGATCGCCAGAGGAGACGGAAGGATCCACTCCCATGGTCTAGGGGGGGATCGCCAGAGGAGACGGGAGGATCCACTCCCATGATCTAGGAAGGATCACCAAAGACCGAGGGATCCGCTCCCATGGTCTAGGAAGGATCACCATTGAAACGAAAGGATCCACTCCCCTGGTGTACGAAGGATCACTAGGCATATTGGATTACAATTTGGAGCTGAGCCAGGAGCAGCACGGGATGGTCACACTTTAACCCCCACAGATGTTAAGAGGCGGAGATGATGATGGAGATGATGGAGGAGAGAGATGAGGGAGCGAGGAAGATAGTGAGTGTGGGAGGGAGAAAGTCTGAGAAGGTGGTAGTGTTGGGATGGAGTGAGGGATAGAGCTGGGGAATAACATAGGAAGCGAGATGGAAATTGTCTTCGAGAGAGATTATGATTTTGAACTCGATCTTGAATATGACACTTGACAGCGAAATACAGTAATCAGCAGACCTGAACGCGAGTACTTCCGATGTAACGCCTTTTCTCAAGGCTGAGAGAGGGACTGAACACCAAAGAACCCTGAGGTACTGAACACCTTCTACCAAGGCTTAGGAATTGAAATATTTCTATCAAAAGGCTGAGGGTTTGATCACCTTCTATTAAGGTTGAGGTACTGAACACTTATGAAGGCTGAACACTTTCTCTCAAGGTTGAAGACTGAACACACATCATGACTGAGGGATTTAAAACCCATTATGGGTTAGGGACTGAATCCTTATTTTGGATGATGTACTGAATGTTACAAAACTCGTCTTCTTAACCTTCTCCAATGGTATGGTAGAGTGTTAAGGTAGTATTCTTGTTGAACGTATGGCCTGTTTACGGTTTTGCAACAATAACTTTTAGTAAGAATTCAGGATTACAAAACAAATAATAAAACTTAAAATCTTTACTAGTAGAGTTTTAGCTTAATGTATGATATGTTATGATTAACATAAAATAAGGAGTTTGATATGTTATGATTAACATAAAATAAGGAGTTTAACTCTTACATTTCTCTTGGTACGTACAGTACATTGATATGAACAAATGAACCTCTTGAGGTCGAGCTTTGTACTAAGTTCACTAATAATATGCACCTATAATGGTTATTAAGACTTAACCACAAAGTAACTTATAATGGTTATAAAGACTTATCTGAACTATCAATTCAGAGGATACAAGAACTCGTAAGTGACGGACTTAGTCTCATTTCCATCCAACATGACTAAGAATAGCTTAGACCACAAATTAACCCACAAGGCCAACAAAGCTTGTCCATTCAACTGAAAGATTAATTTACCCGAGTATAAATAACTCGAAAGTGACAAGCTTAAGAAAGGAAGTCAGTCATGAAAGAAAAACGACCACAAGAGAGAACTTGACATGTCTCTTATGAGAGGTCAATGAGTGAGGTATGCTCCCTTGGCTATGCAAGCCCAGACTAGAAGTGGGAATGCTAGTCAGAGTGAGTGTGAAGGATATACTCTCGGTGAGTGCTGTAAAACTACTCAGAGCAAGGATTGTGAACCTTCTCTGAGCAGGTGCTGTGAACCTACTCAGTAAGAGTAGTGAACCTGCTCTGAGCGAGGGCTGAGAACCTACTCAGTAAGAGTAGTGAACCTGCTCTGAGCGAGGGCTGAGAACCTACTCAGTAAGAGTAGTGAACCTGCTCTGAGCGAGGGCGGTGAACCTACTGCCGGTACCACTGAGTGGTAAGCCGACGTCACGTTGGTCAAGTGACTGAGGGAGACTTAAGTACCTGAAGTGCTAACCGGCACTTACACTAGTGTTATTTATTATTATTAAAGATTAGCCGGTATGCTCCCGGCCCGGGCCTTTTCCAAGTGGTGGCCCGGCCTTGGCTCCCTCTTTAGGGAGTATCTGAGACCTAAGTCTCCCATGGGAGGAGGCACAAGTACCTCCTCGTCTTTGGGACCAACTGTCCCCAGGCCTAGCCACAAGCTAGGCCACTCTGGTCTGCCATCCCCGCCCCAAGGGGACTAATGGGAATGACAGTCTTATGAGCTAAAGGCTCGGGCTCAGGCACCTACCCTACCCTAGAAGGGTTAGGCATGGTATCGATTTACACTAGTGGTTTCCCACTACATGACAATATTAACAACTGCTAACAAATCATAATATAATACAATACTAACATTAGCATATATATTATAAAATAAAGGAGCATATTCTATTATAAAATATGACGGGTATGACCATACTCGTAACACTGAACACCTGCTGTCAAAGGCTCAGGGTACTGAGGTACTGAACCCTCTATTAAGACTGAGGTACTGAAAACCTTATGTCATGGCTGAGGGACTGAACACTTTCTATGAAGGCTAAGGGACTGAACACTTTAAATTAAGTTTGAGGGACTGAACAATTTCTATCAAGGCTGAAGGGACTGAATACCTTCCATCAAGGCTGAGGGAACTCAACACAATAAAATTACCACTCTACTTATTACACAATCTCCAGCATAAAAGATGCCTCTGTATTCGACTGACGAAAGCCTATTACGCAGGCGACAGGTTTAAACAATAAAGATACCCAAGTGACGCACATGTGTCTCATTCATCAACAAGCAATGCTCTTGCTGGTAACGTACAAAGACATAGAAATTATTTTCGAGAGACGAAAGAATCATCTCCCCAGTCATTCCCAAACGGAACAATTGCCTTGTCGACACAGGAAAATCTGGGACTCCCACTCCACACAGTGAAGAAAGCAAAGCGTAAAAGGGAATTGTTTGAAGTTTGATGCTACTGCAGTAATGGAGATTTAGAACGTGTAGATGATAGAGGCAATGGGGGAAACTTGAGCCAGGAGGTAAACAAATAAGAGGAATTTTGGGACACAAGCAATAGTTGAGAACAAACAAACAAACAAACAAACAATTACATTTACCGCTCTGGTAGCGAGGCCTCTTGAGTGTTCTTGCATGCAGGAGTGTTGAGTGTTGCTGCATGCAGGAGTGTTGAGTGTTGCTGCATGCAGGAGTGTTGAGTGTTGCTGCATGCAGGAGTGTTGAGTGTTGCTGCATGCAGGAGTGTTGAGTGTTGCTGCATGCAGGAGTGTTGAGTGTTGTAACATGCACGAGTGTTGAGTGTTGCAAACATGCACGAGTGTTGAGTGTTGTAACATGCACGAGTGTTGAGTGTTGTAACATGCACGAGTGTTGAGTGTTGCAACATGCACGAGTGTTGAGTGTTGCAACATGCACGAGTGTTGAGTGTTGCAACATGCAGGGTCATTCACTGACCTTGAAGGCGTCTTTTATGCATAAATAACAAAGAGAAACAAAGACGCGCTAAGAGAAAAAAATTAATTTAAAAAGTTGATGAAATACACGCATCTAACAGGACAGAAATGAACGCATCTAACAGTGCAGAAATGCACGCATCTAACAGTGCAGAAATACACGCATCTAACAGTGCAGAAATGCACGCATCTAACAGTGCAGAAATGCACGCATCTAACAGTGCAGAAATACACGCATCTAACAGTGCAGAAATGCACGCATCTAACAGGACAGAAATGCACGCATCTAACAGGACAAAAATACACGCATCTAACAGGACAGAAATGCACGCATCTAACAGTGCAGAAATGCACGCATCTAACAGTGCAGAAATACACGCATCTAACAGGACAGAAATGCACGCATCTAACAGTGCAGAAATGCACGCATCTAACAGTGCAGAAATACACGCATCTAACATAACAGAAATACACGCATCTAACAGGACAGAAATACACGCATCTAACAGGACAAAAATACACGCATCTAACAGGACAGAAATGCACGCATCTAACAGTGCAGAAATGCACGCATCTAACAGTGCAGAAATACACGCATCTAACAGGACAGAAATGCACGCATCTAACAGGACAGAAATACACGCATCTAACAGGGCAGAAATACACGCATCTAACAGGACAAAAATACACGCATCTAACAGGGCAGAAATACACGCATCTAACAGTGCAGAAATACACGCATCTAACAGGACAGAAATGCACGCATCTAACAGGACAGAAATACACGCATCTAACAGGGCAGAAATACACGCATCTAACAGGACAGAAATACACGCATCTAACAGGACAGAAATACACGCATCTAACAGGACAAAAATACACGCATCTAACAGGGCAGAAATACACGCATCTAACAGTGCAGAAATACACGCATCTAACAGGACAGAAATGCACGCATCTAATAGGACAGAAATAAACAAATCTAACAGTGCAGAAATACACGCATCTAACAGGACAGAAATACACGCATCTAACAGGACAAAAATACACGCATCTAACAGGACAGAAATACACGCATCTAACAGGACAAAAATACACGCATCTAACAGGACAAAAATACACGCATCTAACAGGGCACAAAATACCCGCATCTAACAGGACAGAAATACACGCATCTAACAGAACAGAAATACACGCATCTAACAGGACAAAAATACACGCATCTAACAGGACAGAAATACACGCATCTAACAGTGCAGAAATACACGCATCTAACAGGACAGAAATACACGCATCTAACAGGACAAAAATACACGCATCTAACAGGGCAGAAATATACGCATCTAAAAGGACAGAAATACACGCATCTAACATGGCAGAAATACACGCATCTAACAGGACAGAAATACACGCATCTAACATAACAGAAATACACGCATCTAACAGGACAGAAATATACGCATCTAACAGGACAGATATATATGCATCTAACAGGACAGAAATACACGCATCTAACAGGACAGAAATACACGCATCTAACATACCAGAAATACACGCATCTGACAGGACAGAAATATACGCATCTAACAGGACAGAAATATACGCATATAACAGTACAGAAACACACGCATCTAACAGGACAGAAATACACGCATCTAACAGGACAGAAATGTACGCATCTAACAGGACAGAAATATATGCATCTAACAGGACAGAAATACACGCATCTAACAGGACAGAAATACACGCATCTAACATAACAGAAATACACGCATCTAACAGGACAGAAAAATACGCATCTAACAGGACAGATATATATGCATCTAACAGGACAGAAATACACGCATCTAACAGGACAGAAATACACGTATCTAACATAACAGAAATACACGCATCTGACAGGACAGAAATATAGGCATCTAACAGGACAGAAATATACGCATCTAACAGGACAGAAACACACGCATCTAACAGGACAGAAATACACGCATCTAACAGGACAGAAATGTACGCATCTAACAGGACAGAAATATATGCATCTAACAGGACAGAAATACACGCATCTAACAGAACAGAAATACACGCATGTAACAGGAGAGAAATATACGCATCTAACAGGACAGAAATACACGCGTCTAAGAGGACAGAAATACACGCATGTAACAGGACATAAATACACGCATCGAACAGGACAGAAATACACGCATCTAACAGGACAAAAATACACGCATCTAACAGGGCAGAAATACACGCATCTAACAGGACAGAAATACACGCATCTAACAGGACAGAAATACACGCATCTAACAGGAAAGAAATACACACATCTAACAGGACAGAAATACACGCATCTAACAGGACAGAAATACGCACATCTAACAGGACAGAAATACACGCATCTAACAGTACAAAAATACAAGCATCTAACAGGGCAGAAATACACGCAACTAACAGGACAGAAATACACGCATCTAACAGGACAGAAATACACGCATCTAGCAGGGCAGAAATATACGCATCTAACAGGACAGAAATACACGCATCTAACAGGACAAAAATACACGCATCTAACAGGACAGAAATACACGCATCTAACAGGGCAGAAATACACGCATCTAACAGGACAGAAATACACACATCTAATAGGACAGAAATACACGCATCTAGCAGGACAGAAATACACGCATCTAGCAGGACAGAAATACACGCATCTAACAGGACAGAAATACACGCATCTAACAGGACAGAAATATATGCGTCTAACTGGACAGAAATACATGCATCTAACAGGACAGAAATACACGCATTTAACAGAACAGAAATACACGCATCTAACAGAACAGAAATATACGCATCTAACAGGACAGAAATATACGCATCTAACAAGACATAAATACACGCATCTAACAGGACGTAAATACACGCATCTTACAGATCAGAAATACACGCATCTAACAGGACAGAAATACACGCATCTAACAGGACAGAAATACACGCATCTAACATAACAGAAATACACGCATCTAACAGGACAGAAATACACGCATCTAACAGGACAGAAATACACGCATCTAACAGGACAGAAATACGCGCGCATCTAACAGGACAGAAACACACTCATCTAACAGGACAGAAATATAAGCATCTAACAGGACAGAAATATACGCATCTAACAGGAAATAAATACACGCATCTAACAGAACGTATATACACGCATCTAACAGGACAGAAATATACGCATCTAACAGGACAGAAATATACGCATCTAACAGGATAGAAATGTACGCATCTAACAGGGCAGAAATACACGCATCTAACAGGACAGCAATACACGCATGTAACAGGACAGAAATACACGCATGTAACAGGACAGAAATACACGCATGTAACAGGACAGAAACGTATGTAGCTAGTAGCTGCATAGAAATATATGCAACAGTACAGAAATATAACCAACTGAGAGGATACGAACATACGCAACTAAAAGGATAGAAATATACGCAACTAAGAGGATAGAAAGATACGTAGCTAAGATGATAGAAATATACGCAACTAAGGTAATAGAAATATACGCAACTAAGAGGATACAAGTATACGCAACAGTAGAAATTCCAGATATATTTCATACTGAGAAACGAAGAACTGGGATTGGGAGAGACATAGGAAACAAGGGTGAGGAGGGTGAAGAGAGGAAGAGAGAGGGAGAGAGAGAGAAAACGACAAAGGAGAGGGGATAGGAAAGGGAGGAGAGAAAGTGAAGGAGAAAAAGAAGGGAGAGAAGATGAAAGAGAAGAGAAGAGAAAAGAAAGAGAATGAAGATGAGAGGGAAGAGAAAGGAAAGGGAAGAAGGGAGAGATGAGAGTGGAGGAGACAGGGGGATGGCAGAGCGGGAGGGGGAAGTGAGAGGATAGAGAGGGAGACGGAGGAGAAAGTAGGTAGGAAAAGGAAGGCGGGGGAGGACAGAGAAATTGGAGGAGCATAAAAATGAAAATAAAGAAAAAATGAAAGATAAAGATGGAAAAAAGGGGGAGAGAAGAGAGAGAAGAGAGAGAGAGAGTGAGAGAGAGAGAGAGAGAGAGAGAGAGAGAGATAGAGAGAGAGAGAGAGAGAGAGAGAGAGAGAGAGAGAGAGAGAGAGAGAGAGAGAGAGAGAGAGAGAGAGAGAGAGAGAGAGAGAGAGAGAGAGAGAGAGAGAGAGAGAGAGAGAGAAAGCAAGAAAAAAGTTTGTTCTTAGAATAATGGAATAAACGGGGCTATTAAAGTCTCAAGAAACAATGGAAGCACAAGAAGTAGGTGCAGTGGGATGGAGGCGGAAGGAGAAGTGGAGAGGGAGAGGGAAGGAGGTGTTAAGGGTGAGGAGGGGGCTGAGGAGGGGGCTGAGGAGGGGGCTGAGGAGGGGGCTGAGGAGGCGGCTGAGGAGGCGGCTGAGGAGGCGGCTGAGGAAGGGGTGAGGAAGGGGTGAAGAGGGGTGAGGAGGGGTGAGGAGGGGTGAGGAGGGGTGAGGAGGAGTGAGGAGGGGTGAGGATGGGTGAGGGGGGGCGGTAAAAAGGGTGGCACGTATGTCACTGTGCCATGGATGACGGATGAGCAAGTGTTCGAGGGGTGACTATCACCTCCGTCAAACTTTGAGGATATTAAACCCCAGAAAACCGCAGATGCTAGATTCCCAGATATAATACTCCCAACCTTACCGTGAAGTGTATTGTTGGAGTGAAGTGACCGTTTCTTGAAGGAGGCTCTCTATCATCTCATCCTGCCACCGTCTGTGTTATTCTGCCACCTTCTCATCTTGCCACCTTCTCATCTTGCCACCTTCGCATCCTGCTACCTTCTCATCCTGCCATCTTCTCATCCTGCCACCTTCGTATCCTGCCACCGTCTGTCTCATCCTGCCACCGTCTCATCCTGCCACCGTCTCATCCTGCCACCGTCTCATCCTGCCTGTAGGCACAGGACCGGCATCTTCAGATAAATATCCTGTTGGCACCAGAATTAGAAACTACCAGATGGAACTGTCACTCTGTCTGTTATAAGACGAAACTGTCAAAAGTTCCGACAACTGCTGCACTGGGACATTTATTATGGAAATATTTCGCTTGCTGGGAGACTGGCAAAGCTTGCAGTGAGGGATACGCTTCCATACTCAATGTTCTTCTGCTGCTTTTGTGTCTTATTTGCTTAATACACAAATGCAGGTGAATATCTTAGGTGAATATCCTAGTCGGCTGCTTCAAGGCATCACCCCCACTCCCCCACTCCCCCACTTAAGAGTTAGGAAGCTTTGGTTTAGAATTTTCAAACTGCCTCTTTCCGTACAAAGAAAAACATCTTTCGTATCTGCATCAAACCTTGTATTTGGTGTCATCTATCTCACGTCAACCATAACCAAATCCTGGATAATCCAGAAGCTTGGTCACACATATGCACACATACACACACACACACACACACACACATACACATACACACACACACACACATACACACACACACACACACACACACACACACACACACACACACACACACACACACACACACATCAGAAATCTGCATCTCTCAGCAGCATGATTGATGAAGTCTTCGCACACACACCAACCCACGCCCTCTGGATGATGCATTGTTAAACCTGCTGGCGGCCGATGCTCCCTTTCCTTGGATGACAATAGCGGATGATTACTCGTCAGAGCGGATAAAATAGGCCAAGTCTGAGGGTTCTCCTGACGCAGGGACACTCATTCCCCTTCGAGGTCATTTCTCATTTCCAGTTGCAGGTGATTTATGTGTGTGTGTGTGTGTGTGTGTGTGTGTGTGTGTGTGTCTGTGTCATTGTGTGTGTGTTCTTAATGTTGTGAACCATGAGCTTAGTCTGTGTCGTTCCAGAGATCAGTCTTTTCATCTCAGAATACACTCTTTCGGTTCACTGCACTGTATCCTGGGGTATTGTGAATGTCGTGATCATATCTCCTCTCGCTCTTTATTCTTTTAGCATCTTTAACCTAAACTCGCTTCGCTGGAGAAAACGAGTATGGTAGACCCAAGCTGAAGTATGTGACAGCTAAGCCTGAGTATGGTAGACCCAAGCTGGAGTATGTGACAGCTAAGCCTGAGTATGGTAGACCCAAGCTGGAGTATGTGACAGCTAAGCCTGAGTTTGGTAGACCCAAGCTGGAGTATGTGACAGCTAAGCTGGAGTATGTTATAAACTATTCCACACTGATAGGGTCAACAGGAAGGGTGGTGGAGTGGCGACGTATGTTAGAGATAATTTAACTTCTTGTGTTAGACATGATATAAGAATAGAAACATCGAACACAGAATCTGTTTGGCTAGTTTCTCGAGGGGTATGAAAAATTAATTTTGGGTGTGATTTATAGGCCCCCAACCTTGATAGGGAGTGCAGTAAGCTGTTATGGGACGAAATCCATAAGGCATCTACATATGAAAATGTTGTGTTAATGGGAGGATTTTAACTTTAGACAAATTGATTGGAACAATATGACAGGAAATCTTGAGTCTAGTGACTTTCTTGATACAGTTCAGAATTGATTTTTAAAACAGTTTGTGACAGAACCAACTAGAGGAAACAATCTGCTTGACTTGGTTCTTGCCAACAAAGAGTCACTAATTAATAATCTTGAGGTTAATGATGAGGTTGGGGAAAGTGGTCACAAATCACTTAGTTTCAATATATTATGGAATTACCCAGTAAACTGCAATCAAGTCTCTGTCCCAGACTTTCGATTGGCTGATTTCCTGGGACTGAAAAATTACCTGGGTGGGCTAAATTGGGATGATTTGACTATGGGTCAGGTAGCTGGTGTTAGTTGCCAATATGACGTTTTTCAGAGCATAGTTCTAGCTGCCCAGACAACTTTTGTTCCGAGTAGGGAAATTAGATATAACAAAAATGATCCTAAATGGATGAACAATAGATTAAAACATCTCATTGGTCAAAAGAGAGGCATGTATAGGCGTATCAAAAGAGGGGATGGGCAGTTAAGAAATCAATATATTCAATTAAGAAGAGAAATAAAAAAAAGGAATAAGAAAAGCAAAAAGGGATTATGAGGCTAAGGTCGCAAGACTAACCCAAAAGGGTTCTTTCAGGTATACAGAAGTAAGATTAGAGACAAGATAGGCCCTCTTAAGAGTAGCTCAGGTCAGATCACTGACAGTGATAGGGATATGTGTGAAATTTTCAATTCTTACTTCCTCTCAGTCTTTACTCAGGAAGATACTTGCGAAATTCCAGAAATAATAAATTATGCAGAACAGGGCGATAATAAACTATGCAAGACTGCAGTAACTAGTGACATGGTCCTCAGACAAAAAAAGAAATTAAAACCTAACAAATCCTCAGGCCCTGATGAATTGTTTGCAAGGGTTTTAAAGGAATGTAAAGAGGAACTAGGCAAACCTTTGGCTAATCTTTTCAACATATCACTACAAACTAGCATAGTGGAAAATAGCAAATGTAATACCTATTTAAAAGGCAGGTGACAGGTCCTTAGCTTCGAACTATAGACCAATAAGCCTTACCTCCATAGTGGGAAAATTTATGGAATCAATAATTGCCGAGGCAATTCGTAGTCATGTTGATAGGCATAAATTGATAAATGAATCTCAACACGGTTTTACTAAGGGGCGTTCCTGTCTTACGAATTTACTAACTTTTTTCGCTAAGGTGTTTGCGGAGGTAGATCATGGTAATGAATATTATATTTTGAATATGGACTTCAGTAAGGCTTTCGATAGAGTTCCTAATCAGAGACTTTTGAGAAAACTTAAGGCACACGGAGTAGGAGGAGAATTTTTTTCCTGGGTAGAGGCATGGTTGACAAATAGGCAGCAAAGAGTTTGCATAAATGGGGAGAAATCAAAGTGGGGGCACGTCACAAACGGTGTTCCACAGAGGTCAGTGTTGGGCCCCTTCTTGTTCACAATTTACATAAACGATATAGATGAGGGAATAAATAGCGACATAAGCAAATTTGCTAACACCAAAATAGGCCGTCCAATTCATTCTATTGAGGACATTAGTGCACTCCAGGATGATTTGAATAGACTGATGCAGTGGTTGGAGAAGTGGCAGATGCAGTTTAATATACACAAATGCAAAGTGCTAAATGTTGGACAGGGCAATAACCATGCCACTTATAAACTGAATAGTGTAGATCTTAATACTACTGATTGCGAAAAGGATTTAGGAGTTCTAGTTAGCAGTAATCTGAAACCAAGACAACAGTGCATTAGTGTTCGCAATAAAGCTAACAGAATTCTTGGCTTCATATCAAGAAGTATAAATAATGGAAGTCCTCAGGTTCTTCTTCAACTCTATATATCCTTGGTTAGGCCTCATTTAGATTATGCTGCTCAGTTCTGGTCACCATAATGCAGAATGGACATAAATGCACTGGAAAACGTACAGAGGAGGATGACAAAGTAGATCTCATGTATCAGAAATCTTCCCTATGAGGATAGACCGAGGGCCCTGAATCTGCACTCTCTAGAAAGGCGTAGAATTAGGGGGGATATGATTGAGGTGTATAAATGGAAAACAGGAATAAATAAAGGGGGTATAAATAGCGTGCTGAAAATATCCAGCCAAGACAGGACTCGTAGCAATGGCTTCAAGATGGAAAAGTTCAGATTCAGGAAGGATATAGGAAAGCACTGGTTTGGTGATAGAGTTGTGGATAAGTGGAACAAACTAGCGAGTACAGTTGTTCAGGCGAAAACGTTGTGTAGTTTTAAAAATAGGTTGGATAATTACATGAGTGGGTGTGGGTGGGTGTGAGTTGGACCTGACTAGCTTGGGCTACCAGGTCTGGTGCCGTGCTCCTTCCTTAAGTGGAAGTGACCTGACTAGGTAGTCATTGTTCTTGGCCGGGGGGGGTTGGGGTGGCATGGACCTGCTTCGCATGGTTCAGTAGGCCTGTTGCAGTGTTCCTTCTTTCTTATGTTCTTATGTTCTTAAGCTGGACTATGTGACAACTAAGCCGGAGTATGGTAGACCCAAGCTGGAGATGCAGCTATTAAAGTGACTTAGAGACAAAATATAAAATAATTCAGGGAAGCTGCTATGTTAACTTGATACCTCAAAGGCGGTGGGACCAGACATCTCTCCGTGGGTCATTGGAGAGGGAGCAGAGTTGCTGTGTGTGCCGCTAACAAAGATCTTCAACACATCCATTGAAACTGGGCAACTACCTGAGGTATGGAAGATGGCAAATGTAGTCCCAATTTTTAAAAAGGGAGACAGAAACGAGGCATTAAACGACAAACCTGTGTCACTAACATGTATAGTATGAAAAGTCATGGAGAAAATCATCAGGAGGAGAGTGGTGGAGCACCTGGAAAGAGACTAACCAATAATCGATAACCAGCACGGTTTCAGGGAAGGAAAATCCTGTCACAAACCTACTAGCATTTTATGACAAGGTGACAGAAGTAAGACAAGAGACAGAGAGAGAGGGGTTGGACAGACTGCATTTTCTTGGAATGCAAGAAGGCCTACGACACAGTTCCTCACAAGAGGTTAATGCAAAAGCTAGAGGATCAGGCACACGTAACAGGAAAGGCACTGCAATGGATCAGAGAATATCTGACAGGTAGGCAACAACGAGCCATGGTACGTGACGAGGTGTCAAAGTAGGTACCTGTGACAAACGGGGTTCCACAGGGGTCAGTCTTAGGGCCTGTGCTGTTTTTGGTACATGTGAATGACATAACGGAAGGGATAGACTCAGAAGTGTCCTTGTTTGCAGATAATGTGAAGTTAATGAGGAGAATTAAATCGGGCGAGGATCAGGCAGGACTATAAAGAGACCTGGACAGGCTACAAGCCTGGTCCAGCAACTGATTCCTTGAATTTAACCCTGCCAAATCAAAGTCATGAAGATCGAAGAAGGGCAAAGAAGACCGCAGAGTATAATCTAGGTGGCCAAAGACTGCATACCTCACTCAAGGAAAAAGATCTTGGGGTGAGCATAATACCGAGCACATCTCCTGAGGCGCACATCAATCAGACAACTACTGCAGCAAACGGGCGTCCAATACCTCAGTAAGGAATCGTTCAAGACTCTGTATACCATATACGTCAGGCCTATACTGGAGTATGCAGCACCAGTTTGGAATTCACACCTAGTCAGGCACGTCAAGAAATTAGAGAAAGTGCAAAGATTTGCAACAGGGCTAGTCCCAGAGCTAAGGGGATTGTCATACGAAGAAAGGTTAAGGGAAATCGGCCTGACGAAACTGGAGGACAGGAGGGTTAGGGAAGACATGATAATGACATATAAAATATTGCGAGGAATTTACAAGGTGAACAAAGACAAGATGTTCCAGAGATGGGACACAGAAACAAGGGGTTACAATTGGAAGTTGAAGACTCAGATGAGTCAAAGGGATGTTAGGAAGTATTACTTCAGTCATAGAGTTGCCAGGAAGTGGAACAGTCTGGTAAGTGACTTAGTAGAAGCAGGTGCCATACATTGCTTTAAGAAGAGGTATAATAAAGCTCATGGAGCAGGGAGTGACCTAGTAGCGACCAGTGAAGAGGCGGGCCAGGAGCTATGAATCGATCCCTGCGTCCACATCCACGCAAACACACACACACACACACACACACACACACACACACACACACACACACACACACACACACACACACACACAGACACACACAGACACATTGCCAGACTCACACATACACTCCCCCCCTCCCCCACCGACATCTCACTCCTTCACCTGATCCCTCCCCTCCCTCTTTCACCCTCCCCCTCCCCACCTCTCCCTCCATCCCCCTCTCCCTCTCCCACTCTCACACTTGCTTCTCCTACCTTCCCACTCCCCCTCCCCACTACTCTCCCACATAGCCACAGTTCCTCATCTACCTCCCCCCCCCCTCACTCTGACATACACAATACTAACCTAACATACAGAATTACATAGGTTTCCCACTCTGAGGCAATCAGGATAAAACAAAAATGGGTTGCCAGAGAGCAACAAGAAAAACCAAGGGACAGGAGGAGGAAACTGCAAAGGAAGATTGGGCAGCAGAGCTCACGAAAAGGGAACATGAATGGGAAAAGAAACTAGAAGAACTTAGCATGAGAATGGAAGAGAAGATAGACATGGAAAGCAGGAAGTGGGAGGTGCATGTCAAAGCAGCAGAGGCCAGGATACAGAGTTTAGAAGAGGAACTGACAAATCTGAAACAGCCTAAAGAACTAAAGAACATTTTGGGATTGACAACAGAGACTGCTACCTCAGTCACAAATAAGGAGACTGTAGGGAAAGAAGGAGCAAAACAGCATGTAGAAGCTCAATCAGCGGAGACTGTAGTAAATGAAAGAGCTAAGCTATATGTGGAGGCCCTAACAGACCACAGCAGAGCCCAGGGAAAGCCGAGAAGGGAAAATGACAGGCCACTGAGCCCAAGTACATTAGCTAGTGAAACTGAAGAAAGGAAAGCTGCAATGGAGGAAATCAAATTGAATGAGGGGATACACAGGGATATGCAGTGAGAGAATGAAAGGGTGAGGTCAGTCTTTGTGTATAGGCTCCAGGAAGTTGAAGGGGAAACATATGAAGCCAAGGGGGAAAAAAAGCAATTGAAAGCATCATGAAAGCAATAGGAGAAGACGACATGACCCAGCTGGAAAATTTTCGGAGAATAGGGGGGTATGTAAAAAAAAGAACCCGGCCAGTGAAAGTGACCTTCAAGGCAGAATCGACTCGGAACAGGATCCTGCAGGAGAAAGCACGATTAAGGGACATGCCGGCATACAGGAAGGTGTATCTCGATCGCGACAGAACACAAGCAGAAAGGCAGAAACAGAGAGAGATGGTACAAAGGCGAAAGGAGGAAAGAGAGGGGATGGAGAAGACAGACAGGAGATCCCAGACACAGGAAGATCAAATACAGCCTCCCTCACAACTTCCTATAGAAGCCTCCCAACCAGGTCAACCCCAGTGCAACCAAACACTCTAAACCAAAACACCCATGCCACATCCAATGCCCCCACCCACTGCATTACAAACTCCACCCCCACAGCAACCACCCATAGTTCCTTATCAGGTCTCCCACTTCCCCAACCCCAATACACCTCCCAGACCACAATCTTAGAAAAGAAGTTGAAGGTGTGGTATACAAATGCAGATGGAATAACAAATAAGTATGAGGAGTGGCACGAAAGAATCAAGGAGACATCCCCAGACATAATAGCACTCACAGAAACAAAACTCACCAGAATAATAACAGATTCAATCTTTCCATCCGGATATCAAATCCTCAGGAAAGGCAGAGGGAGGAGAGGGGGAGGAGGAGTTGCACTGCTCATTAAAAACCAGTGGGGGTTTGAGAAAATGGAAGGAATGGATGGCACGGGCGAAAGGGACTACTTAGTAGGAACAATCCAGTCTGAGGGACATAAGGTGATAATTGCAGTAATGTACAACCCACCACAGAACTGCAGGAGGCCAAGAGAAGAATACGATGAGATCAACAGAGCAATGGTCAACACACTAGCCGAGGTGGCCAGGAGAGCACACATGGGGGAGCAAAGTTACTAGTTATGGGTGATTTCAATCACAAGGAGATTGACTGGGAAAACCTGGAGCCCCATGGGAGTCCCGAAACATGGAGAGCCAAGATGATGGATGTGGTACTGGAAAACCTCATGCATCAACATGTTAGAGACACTACCAGAGAGAGAGGAGAGGATGAACCAGCAAGACTGGACCTTGTATTCACCTTGGGTAGTTCTGACATCGAGGATATCATGTATGAAAGGCCCCTGGGAGCTAGTGATCATGTGGTTCTGTGCTTCGACTACATAGTTGAGCTCCAAGTGGAGAGAGCAGCAGGAATAGGGTGGGAAAAACCAAACTACAAAAGGGGGAACTACTCAGGCTTGAGGAACTTCTTTCAAGACATTCAGTGGGAGAGGGAACTGACAGGAAAACCAGTATAAGAAATGATGGACTATGTGGCAACAAAATGCAAGGAGGCAGAGGAGAGGTTTGTTCCCAAGGGAAACAGAAATAATGGGAAGAACAGAACGAGTCCTTGGTTCACCCAAAGGTGTAGGGAGGCAAAAACTAGGTGTACTAGAGATTGGAAAAGGTACAGAAGACAGAGAACTCAGGAAAATAAAGAGATTAGCCGAAGAGCCAGAAACGAATATGCACAGATAAGAAGGGAGGCTCAGCGGCAATACGAAAATGACATAGCATCGAAAGTCAAGACTGACCCGAAGCTGTTGTACAGCCACATCAGGAGGAAAACAACAGTCAAGGACCAGGTAATCAGACTGAGGAAGGGTGATGGGGAATTCACAAGAAACGACCGGGAGGTATGTCAGGAGCTCAACACAAGATTTAAAGAAGTATTTACAGTGGAAACCAGTAGGACTCCAGGAAATCAGAGCAGGGGGGTGCACCAGCAAGTGCTGGATGAGGTACATATAACCAAGTAGGAGGTGAAGAAGCTGCTATGCGAACTTGACACCTCAAAGGCGGTGGGACCAGACATCTCTCCGTGGGTCCTTAAAGAGGGAGCAGAGACATTGTGTGTACCATTAACAAAGATCTTCAACACATCATTTGAAACTGGGCAACTCCCCGAGGTGTGGAAGATGGCAAATGTAGTCCCAATTTTTAAAAAGGGAGACAGACATGAGGCACTAAACTACAGACCTGTATCACTAACGTGTATTGTATGCAACTATCATAGAGAAGATCATCAGGAGGAGAGTGGTACAGCACCTGGAAAGAAACAAGTGTATAATTGACAACCAGCATGGTTTCAGGGAGGGAAAATCCTGTGTCACAAACCTATTAGAGTTTTATGACAAGGTGACAGAAGTAAGACAAGAGAGAGAGGGGTGGATCGACTGCATTTTTTTGGACTGCAAGAAGGCCTTCGACACAGTTCCTCACAAGAGGTTACTGCAAAAGCTAGAGGATCAGGCACACATAACAGGAAAGGCACTGCAATGGATAAGAGAATACCTTACAGGGAGGCAACAACGAGTCATGGTACGTGACGAGGTGTCAAAGTGGGCGCCTGTGACAAGCTGGGTTTCACAGGGGTCAGTCCTAGGACCTGTGCTGTTCTTAGTATATGTGAATGACATAACGGAAGGGATAGACTCAGAAGTGTCCTTGTCTGCGGACGATGTGAAGTTAATGAGAAGAATCAAATCGGATGAGGATCAGGCAGGACTACAAAGAGACCTGGACAGGCTACAAGCCTAGTCCAGCAACTGGCTCCTTGGGTTTAACCCCGGCAAATGCAAAGTCATGAAGATTGGGGAAGGGCAAAGAAGACCGCAGACACAATATAGTTTAGATGGCCAAAGTCTGCAAACCTCACTCAAGGAAAAAGATCTGGGGGTGAGTATAACAACGAGCATATCTCTTGAGGCGCACATCAATCAGATAACTGCTGCAGCATACGGGCGCCTAGCAAACCTACGGATTGCGTTTCGATACCTCAGTAAGGAATCGTTCAAGACTCTGTATACCATTTACGTCAGGCCCATACTGGAGTATGCAGCACCAGTTTGGAATCCACACCTAGTCAAGCACGTCAAGAAATTAGAGAAAGTGCAAAGGTTTGCAAGAAGACTAGTGCCAGAGCTACGGGGATTGTCCTACGAAGAAAGGTTGAGGGAAATCGGCCTGACGACACTGGAGGACAGGAGGGTCAGGGGAGACATGATAACGACATATAAAATACTGCGCAGAATAGACGAGGTGGACAAAGACGGGATGTTCCAGAGATGGGACATAGACACAAGAGGTCACAATTGGAAGTTGAAGACTCAGATGAATCAAAGGGATGTTAGGAAGTATTTCTTCAGTCATAGAGTAGTCAAGCCGTGGAATAGCCTAGAAAGTGAAGTAGTGGAGGCGGGAACCATACATAGTTTTAAGGCGAGGTATGATAAAGCTCATGGAGCAGGGAGAGAGAGGACCTAGTAGCAATCAGTGAAGAGGCGGGGCCAGGAGCTATGAATCGACCCCTGCAACCACAAATAGGTGAGTACAAATAGGTGAGTACACACACGCACACACACACACACACACATACACACATAAACACACACGCACGCACACACACACGCACGCACATACACACACACACACACACACACACACACACACACACACACACACACACACACACACACACACACACACACATACACACATACACACTCATACACACACTACTCAACGAAATATTATTTTTGCTAAATACAGGCAGGAAATACGGCTACGGCCGGATTATTACGCAATACGGTAGAAAATACGACTGTATACACCTGCTGCTGGATAACAGGGGTTCTCAGCGATCCAGGATTAGTGTCTGTGGAGGAGGAGGAGGAGGAGGAGGAGGAGGATAGAACGTGAATAACAAAGAGGAGGAAAATGAGATGATTGAGAAGGTGTTTAAGGATAGGAGGAGGAGGAGGAGGAAGAGAGGCAATAGAAGATGAACAAGAGAGATTACGAGGAAGAAAAGCACGAAGAGATAAGAGGAAAGGTAAATAAAGAAAAGAAAAAGACGATAGATTAGAAAGGAGATGATGAAAAGTGAAGGAGAGGACAGCTGAATATCGGTTTATCAAAAAGACTGATAAGAAGAAGAAGAAGCAGAAGAAGAAGAAGAAGAAGAAGAAGAAGAAGAAGAAGAAGAAGAAGAAGAAGAAGAAGAAGAAGAAGAAGAAGAAGAAGAAGAAGAAGAAGAAGAAAGAGAGACTATTAATAGGTACACTAGAGTATATGAGATACAAGAGGTTTCAAGGCCACAGCACATACGTGCTGAGGATTATTTCTATCTAGATTAAAACTGAAGATTATAATCACTTATATTAATGTTTAAAGCAAGAATAGTAAAGCAGAAGGCTCCCTTCCCACCCTCCACTCCCTCCGGCCACTGCCGGCCTGGTACAGGAGGAAGGAGGGGAAGGGAAATAAACCATACCATGAAGAAATAAAAGGCAGGGAATTCACGTAAGAGATCATGGTGGACAGAAAAACATGGGCTACAAAAAACTATCTACTTTTAGTATTGTTACTATTGCAACTACTTAAGTTAAACCCACAAAGCTGTGTTTAGCAGTAGATCTACTTTAAGTTACCACTAGCTCTAAGTCTGGATGACGTAGGGGAGGGGGAGGGTGGACGCAGACAGCGAGCTAAATACACGGAGAGGTGTATGTCTCTCTGTGTATATACACAGAGAGTTTACTCTAATTGCTATTTTAGGGTTTAAAATTTCTTGGACTGGAGCTGAATAGGTGACATGCAGCCTCAATGACCCTCGTGAAGTTGATAAATTTCCAGCCCAATTATCCAACCAACCAACGTGAAGAACTCCAGCGTTCTGCTGTGTGAGGCTGATTCACTTTTCTTGTAGGGGGGTGATATCACTTTTTTTCAGGAGACTTAAAACGAAGACACTCGAGAAGAAATCTTATTCGCTTCATGAAGGAGACACTGGAGAGCGGGTACACACCCGACGCCCGGTACAGCTGGCCTCCTACCAACAGCGTGGCGCATCGCAGACCGGTACCAGGCCGGATAAACGATGAGGGCCATTAAGTGTCAAAGTAGCTTATTACTGAGCTGGTACCAGGCCGGTTAAACGAGCAACAGAGAGTAGTTCATTACTAACGTTAATGCTGGTGAAGATAAACGAGGAAAACCATATGCCAGGAGGAAGAAAAATGAACACAACCCAGCATGAACACAACCCAGCATGAACACAACCCAGCATGAACACAACCCAGCATGAACACAACCCAGCATGAACAAGCAGTTGTGTCTTTCCTGATAAACAAAATAGCCGATTCACTGCACAAAGGCAAACATTATGAGCTGAAATTGCATGATTGGCCACTACTGTGACATTCCCCTGATCAAAAAATATAAATTACTGCTAATGGCTTTCCCAAAAGCATGCACCCCACAGAGGGCAATTTATAAATTATATGAAAAAAATATACGCCAACCTAAATCCCTTCAAGTTTTTATATATATCAAGTTTACAGACCGTCCCAGGTTTTTTTGTCCTTTTTATATTGATAAATTTATCGTTATTGTTTATTCCCCTTCTACTCTGATTCGTAAAGTCGAACCTGTCTTAATATGAGTAATATATTTAGAAGGAATTTTTTTTTTAGTGGGCACGGCAAAAGAATAATTAAAGATTTTATTTCGGTTAAACATCGTTGGTGTTCTTATTAAAAAAAAAAAAAAGTCACAATACCGTTGCTGGAGCAATTCATCCAAAATACTCGATCTTATAGGGATGTTTCGATCCCTCTTAGACCATTATGAAGTTGCAGCTGTTGCGACTTGACAGTGATCTGGGAGGGTGCGCAACGTCCTCATAAGGTTCTTATCGTAAGTCTGACTTTTCGGTGAGTCGTTGGTGTCAGTACCAAGCAAAGTAAAAAAAAAAAAGCCGAACTGCCCTAAACTATTACGATACTGTCACTATCCACGGCTAAAAAAAAAACTATTTTCTATTAATTTATTTCACGAATTGGCATAAATATTTTTTGTGTATTGGCCCCGGAATGATTTTCTTTATTTGTGCGTAATTTTCGCACCAAAACTACTAAATTAGCAACATAAAAACAGCAGCACACTTTTCCTTTTCGCACGGCCCTATCATACCTACTCTTAAACCTTCGCACGAAACGTGCTTTCACCCGTTCCTTGTACAGATCCTTTTCAATTCTTAACCCACACACCACATCCTCTGCAAATCTTGTATATTGTAAACTATACTCAGAGTTAACATTCAAGGTTAACATCTTAGCAGAAGTATATCGGTGTTACTTTCCATCAGCTGTACATATGATCCTTTTTCGATGTATGTATGACCGTTTTCAGTGTATTTATTATTTAATGGTCGTTGTCACTGCATACATGACCATTATCAGCGTATATATGATATTCAGAGAATGTAAGAGCTTTCTTTTATATATATATATATATATATATATATATATATATATATATATATATATATATATATATATATATATATATATATATATATACGTATATACAAAACTAGGTAAATGGGGATGGAAAGATTTAGCTCTAGATCTTTCGTACTCTCGTGTGTCGTCATCAGGAGCTATGCAGTGTTGTAAGATAGAAATAAATAGGAGGGGAAATTCTCTTAGGCAAGGCAGAAGGTATTAGTGGTAACCCATGACACAGAGTGAGGACCGTCACCGACCAAATACCCATCTCCCCCCCCGTCTCCTCGCACTCTTCTGGGGTAGGGAAAGCGAAGGACATCAGAGATGGTTTGCAGAAAGCAAGTTACAGAATATTAATGAAACGCAGTAGTCAGCCGCATCTAATAATATCAACTGATCTATTACCATATGGAATCGTTTTACCTAAGAGGTTAGTACACCCCAAAACTCAAACTTTAAGTAACATTGTAATATTTTTCAGATGCACTAGTTGTCAACCTATACTATCATACGTCAGAGAATGTTCCAGTGCCAGCAGAGAAGAGACTATACAGATCTCTACATATGTGCCTATCCTGCTCAATGACATTTGCAGTTTCTTAACACTATGACCACAGATGCAATGTCACTCTACGCGAGTTCCCTAGGCTAACCTAAGAATCTTACGTACAGAGTATTATGTAAGTTGTGGTCACACCAACTTGTGTAACGGTACTTGTATGTAGGGCCTAAGCAGACTTACTATTACTATGGAATTCTACGTATACGACAATACTGAAGGTGGAAAACGATCTCCGACGGGCGAATGTGTGGAAGAGTCTATCATAGTCTACCCTCACAAAAAAACCAGAGTAACTGAGAGCTAACAAGGGCATAGTCTCCCTTAAACAACATGGGAAAAAATGCCACACGTTTCCATAAAGAATTGGGTTCCAGACTCATCGACACCACCAGGGACCCAAGGGCAGCCACTTTCATGTTCCAGCGCCTCAGCGTGGCCATCCAGAGGGGAAATGCTTGCTGCTTACTTGGCTCGCGTTTGGCTTCGGAGGAGCTGGAGGAAATTCATGATCTTTAATACATTGTACCATTGTATTCATGTTTGTGTTTTTCTGTAAATGTATTCTGTTTATTAATAAATGTTCACATAGAATATAAAATATAGGGGGTGGTAGGAGAAGAAAATATTCAAACAGCTCCGGGGAGAACCTTGAGTTTTCCCTTAGGCACGTTTATTGTCTTCTTTGAGGATGAGGGTCCCCATTCCAGCTATAGAGGTGGTACTTCCATATATATATATATATATATATATATATATATATATATATATATATATGAAAAAAAAACACTCTGAAAGAATAGAGAAATTCCAAGCGCTGTCGTGACTACTCACATTATCAAGGAACTATGATAATGTGAGTAGTCACGAAAGCGCTTGGAATTTCTCTATTCTTTCAGAGTGGTTGTTTTGCATATTTTGAAATCACCTGTTTACTGTGATCTTATTGCATATATATATATATATATATATATATATATATATATATATATATATATATATATATATATATATATATATATATATATATATATATATATGTCGTGCCGAATAGGCAGAACTTGCGATCTTTGCTTAAATAGCAACGCTCATCTTGCCGTATAGGACAAGTGAAAATTTGTGTATGCAATAATTTCGCCAAAATCATTCTGAACCTAACGAAAAAAAATATATTTCACTGTGTTTGTTTAGTATTAAATTATTATAAACAAATCTAAAATATATTTAGTTGGGTTAGGCTAAAATAAATTGCTCTTGTTATAATAAGGTTAGGTAAGTTTTCTAAGATTCTTTTGGAGCAAAATTAAATTTTTTTACATTAACATTAATGAAAAAAATATATCTTTAAATGTATAAGAGAAAATTTTAGAAAGGATTTAATTTTAAATGAGTTCTTGCTAATTGACCAGTTTTACATATTCGGCACGATATATGTATATGCGACATATGTATGCATGATCGCTGTCAGTGTATGATCATTCTCAGTGTATGTATGATCCTTGTTAGTATGTACGATCGTTCTCAATGCACGTATGATCATTCTCAGTGTATGTACGATCCTTGTCAGTATGTATGATCGTTCTCAGTGTATGCATGATCGCTCTTAGTGTATACATGATCGTTCTCAGTGCACGTATGAGTGTTCTCAGTACACGTATGATAGTTCTCAGCATACGTATGATAGTTCTCAGTGTATGTATGATTGTTCTCAGTGCACGTATGATCGTTCTCAGTACATGTATGATCGTTCTCAGCATACGTATGATAGTTCTCAGTGTATGTATGATCGTTCTCAGTGCACGTATGATCGCTCTCAGTACTCGTATGATAGTTCTCAGTGTACATATGATCGTTCTCAGTGTATGCATAATCGTTGTCAGAGTATGATCATTCCCATTGTATGTATGATCCTTGTCAAGTATGTATGATCGTTCTCAGTGTATGCATGATCGTTCTTAGTGTATACATGATCGTTCTCAGTGTACGTATGATCGTTCTCATTACATGTATGATAGTTCTCAGTGTACATATGATCGTTCTCAGTACACGTATGATCGTTCTCAGTACACATATGATAGTTCTCAGTGTACGTATGATCGTTCTCAGTGTATGCATGATCGGTGTTAGTGTATGATCATTCTCGGTGTATGTATGATCATTGTCAGCATGTATGATCGTTCTCAGTGTACCTATGATCGTTCTCACTACACGTATGATAGATCTCAGTGTAAGTAAGATTGTTCTCAGTACATGTATGATCATTCTCAGTACACGTATGATCGTTTTCAGTGAACGTATGATCGTTCTCAGTCCACGTATGATCGTTCTCAGTACACGTATGATCGTTCTCAATACACGTATGATAGTTCTCAGTGTACGTATGATAGTTCTCAGTGTACGTATGATAGTTCTCAGTGTACGTATGATAGTTCTCAGTGTATGCATTACCGCTGTTAGTGTATGATCATTCTCAGTGTATGTATGATCCTTATCAGTATGTATGATCGTTCTTAGTGTTTGCATGATCGTTCTTAGTGTATACATGATCGTTCTCAGTGTACGTATGATCGCTCTAAGTACATGTGTGATAGTTCTCAGTGTACATATGATCGCTCTCAGTGCACGTATGATCGTTCTCAGCACACGTATGATCGCTCTCAGCGCACGTGATCGTTCTCTGTGCACGTATGATCGTTCTATGTGCACGTGATCGTTTTCAGCGCACGTATGATCGTTCTCTGTGCACATATCATCGTTCTCAGTACACGTATGATCGTTCTCAGTACACGTATGATCGTTCTCAGTACATGTTTGTACGTTTGATTGTTCTCAGTATACGTATGATAGTTCTCAGTGTACGTATGATCGTTCTCAGTGTATGCATGATCGTTCTTAGAGTATACATGATCGTTCTCAATGTACGTATAATTGTTCTCAGTACACGTATGATAGTTCTCAGTGGACGTATGATCATTCTCAGCGCACGTATGATCGTTCTCTGTGCACGTATAATTGTTCTCAGTGCGCGTATGATCGTTATCAGTACACGTATGATCGTTCTCGGTGTAGGTATGATTATTCTCAACACACGTATGATAGTTCTCAACACACGTATGATAGTTCTCAGTACACGTATAATCGTTCTCAGTACACTTATGATCGTTCTCAGTACATGTATGATCGTTCTCAGTACACGTATGATCATTCTCAGTATACGTATGATCGTTCTCAGTTTTGGAATAATTGGTAAAGAATGATAAATCCCCGAGTAAGCTTTCTGTGGCATTTAATGAATTTGCCACACTCTGTTAAACTTAAATAAAAGTTTCTTGTTAATCCGTGTGACGTCAGAGTTAACATCGTTCACTTTATGAAAGTTGTTAACTTGTTATTGAAATACGAGTAAACTAAGTTTAATATAATTATGCCAGACTTTCGTAAGAAATGTTTTCCACTCTCTAGTTTGCATTGGACCAAAGGTAATATTAATTTATTCTATATTAGAGTATTTATTATACAATAAATATCGACTCTGTATATCTGTTTTTACGTATGGAAAAGCTCTGTGCACCGGGAGGTGTATATCTCTGTATATATGTGTGTGCGGAGAATTTTTAATTCCTATTTGAGGAATTCCAGCATCGTTGACCGGCGATGTGCGGGTGACACTCGGCCGCAGTGACCCTCGTGCGGTCGACAGGCTTGCAACCTAATCAACAAGTCAGTCTTAGATGCGTCACAATAAGCGGTTTCATGTAGCCCTGGAAAACATGAAGGCAGCGTTGAGATGTGACGTTCTAAAACGCATCACAAAGACCCAGAATATGATATTGCGCCAAGAATATGATATGGTGCCAAGAATACGATATGACATGCCTAGAATATAATATGAAGTGCCAAGAATATGAAATGATGTAGTGGCTCATAGGTTAGGAAACACACACATACCTGTACTTTGTTCATAGTCTTGGCAATGATGGATAGATTTTACTGCGCATCAGTCTCTGAAAATGTTAAACGGGTGGATCGAAAGAACTTAACGAACCTTACCAATACACACACACACACACATTATATATATATATATATATATATATATATATATATATATATATATATATATATATATATATATATATATATATATATATATATATATACACATACATATTTTTTTAACTGTCCTAGGGACCCTCATCCTCAGAGAAAAGAATGAACTTGCTTCAGGAAAAACTCTAGGTTCTCCCTGAAGCTGTTTGAGAATTTTCTCCTACCACCCACTAT
>NC_091312.1:11524183-11549183 GCF_038502225.1 Cherax quadricarinatus
AACCACAGTGTTGGAAAGGAAACTGAAGGTATGGTACACAAACGCTGATGGAATAACAAATAAGTGGGAGGAGTGGCAAGAAAGAGTCAAAGAAGCATCACCGGACATCATAGCTCTCACAGAAACCAAGCTTACAGGTATGATAACAGATGCCATCTTTCCAACGGGATACCAAATCCTGAGGAAAGACAGAGGGAACAGGGGGGGTGGAGGAGTGGCGTTGCTGATCAAAAATCGCTGGAATTTTGATGAGCTGGAGAGAGAAGATAGCGGAGAAGAAAGTGATTACATAGTGGGAACACTTCACTCTGGAGGTCCCAAGGTGGTAATAGCAGTGATGTATAACCCACCACAGAACAGCAGGAGGCCAAGGCAAGAGTACGACGAGAGCAATAGAGCGATGGTTGACACACTGGCTAGAGTGGCCAGAAGAGCTCATGCATGCAGGGCAAAGCTCCTGATCATGGGTGACTTTAACCACAAGGAGATAGATTGGGAGAACTTGGACCCACATGGGGGCCAAGATACTTGGAGGGCTAAGATGATGGAGGTGGTACTGGAGAACTTCATGTACCAACACGTAAGGGACACTACAAGAGAGAGAGGAGAGGATGAACCAGCAAGGCTGGACTTAGTATTCACCTTCAGTAGTGCAGATATCGAAGACATCACATATGAAAGACCCCTTGGGGCCAGTGACCATGTGGTTGTAAGCTTCGAATACACAGTAGAGCTACAAGTGGAGGGAGAAGCAGGAAGGCCAGGACGAATGAAGCCAAACTACAAGAAAGGGGACTACACAGGAATGAGGAACTACCTGAACGGGGTTCAGTGGGACAGAGAACTGGCAGGGAAACCAGTTAATGAGATGATGGAATATGTAGCAATAAAATGCAAGGAGGCTGAGGAGAGGTTTGTACCCAAGGGTAACAGGAGTAATGAAAAAGCCAGGATGAGCCCATGGTTTACCCAAAGGTGCAGGGAGGCAAAAACCAAGTGTGCTAGGGAATGGAAGAAATATAGAAGGCAAAGGACCCAGGAGAATAAGGAGAACAGTCGTAGAGCCAGAAATGAATATGCACAGATAAGAAGGGAGGCCCAAAGACAATATGAAAATGACATAGCAGCGAAAGCCAAATCTGACCCGAAACTGTTGTACAGCCACATCAGGAGGAAAACAACAGTCAAGGACCAGGTAATCAGGCTAAGGAAGGAAGGAGGAGAGACAACAGGAAATGACCGGGAAGTATGTGAAGAACTCAACAAGAGATTCAAAGAAGTGTTCACAGAGGAGACAGAAGGGACTCCAGAAAGACGGAGAGGTGGGGCACACCACCAAGTGCTGGACACAGTGCACACAACCGAGGAAGAAGTGAAGAGGCTTCTGAGTGAGCTAGATACCTCAAAGGCAATGGGGCCAGATAACATCTCCCCATGGGTATTGAGAGAGGGAGCAGAGGCGCTATGTGTACCCCTAACAACAATATTCAATACATCTATCGAAACAGGGAGATTGCCTGAGGCATGGAAGACAGCAAATGTAGTCCCAATCTTTAAAAAAGGAGACAGACATGAAGCATTAAACTACAGACCAGTGTCACTGACATGTATAGTATGCAAAATCATGGAGAAGATTATCAGGAGAAGAGTGGTGGAACACCTAGAAAGGAATGATCTAATCAACAGCAGCCAGCATGGTTTCAGGGACGGGAAATCCTGTGTCACAAACCTACTGGAGTTCTATGACATGGTGACAGCAGTAAGACAAGAGAGAGAGGGGTGGGTGGATTGCATTTTCTTGGACTGCAAGAAGGCGTTTGACACAGTTCCACACAAGAGATTGGTGCAAAAACTGGAGGACCAAGCAGGGATAACAGGGAAGGCACTACAATGGATCAGGGAATACTTGTCAGGAAGACAGCAGCGAGTCATGGTACGTGGCGAGGTGTCAGAGTGGGCACCTGTGACCAGCGGGGTCCCGCAGGGGTCAGTCCTAGGACCAGTGCTGTTTCTGGTATTTGTGAACGACATGACGGAAGGAATAGACTCTGAGGTGTCCCTGTTTGCAGATGACGTGAAGTTGATGAGAAGAATACACTCGATCGAAGACCAGGCAGAACTACAAAGGGATCTGGACAGGCTGCAGAACTGGTCCAGCAATTGGCTCCTGGAGTTCAATCCCACCAAGTGCAAAGTCATGAAGATTGGGGAAGGGCAAAGAAGGCCGCAGACGGAGTACAGTCTAGGGGGTCAGAGACTACAAACCTCACTCAAGGAAAAAGATCTTGGGGTGAGTATAACACCAGGCACATCTCCTGAAGCGCACATCAACCAAATAACTGCTGCAGCATATGGGCGCCTAGCAAACCTCAGAACAGCATTCCGACATCTTAATAAGGAATCGTTCAGGACCCTGTACACCGTATACGTTAGGCCCATATTGGAGTATGCGGCACCAGTTTGGAACCCACACCTAGCCAAGCACGTAAAGAAACTAGAGAAAGTGCAAAGGTTTGCAACAAGACTAGTCCCAGAGCTAAGAGGTATGTCCTACGAGGAGAGGTTAAGGGAAATCAACCTGACGACACTGGAGGACAGGAGAGATAGGGGGGACATGATAACGACATACAAAATACTGAGAGGAATTGACAAGGTGGACAAAAACAGGATGTTCCAGAGATTGGACACAGTAACAAGGGGACACAGTTGGAAGCTAAAGACACAGATGAATCACAGGGATGTTAGGAAGTATTTCTTCAGCCACAGAGTAGTCAGTAAGTGGAATAGTTTGGGAAGCGATGTAGTGGAGGCAGGATCCATACATAGCTTTAAGCAGAGGTACGATAAAGCTCACGGCTCAGGGAGAGTGACCTAGTAGCGATCAGTGAAGAGGCGGGGCCAGGAGCTCGGACTCGACCCCCGCAACCTCAACTAGGTGAGTACAACTAGGTGAGTACACACGCACACATACACACATACACAAGCATACACACAAACACACACACACACATACACGCACACACACACACACACACACGCACACACACACACAAACACAAACACACACACACGTCATAAAAGCAATAGGAGAAGACATGACCCAGCTGGAAAATTTTCGGAGAATATGGGGGTTTGTAAAAAAAAGAACCCGGCCAGTGAAAGTGACCTTCAAGGCAGAATCGACCCGGAACAGGATCCTGCAGGAGAAAGCACGATTAGGGGACATGCCGGCATACAGGAAGGTGTATCTCGACCGCGACAGAACACAAGATGAAAGGCAGAAACTGAGCGAGATGGTACAAAGGCGAAAGGAGGAAAGAGAGGGGATGGAGGAGACAGACAGGAGATCCCAGACCCAAAAGAAGAAGATCAAATACAGCCTCCCTCACAACTTCCTATAGAAGCCTCCCAACCAGGTTAACCCCAGTGCAACCAAACACACTAAACCAAAACACCCATGCCATATCCAATGCCCCCACCCACTGCATTACAAACTCCACCCCCACAGCAACCACCCATAGTTCCTTATCAGGTCTCCCACTTCCCCAACCCCAATATACCTCCCAGACCACAGTCTTAGAAAAGAAGTTGAAGGTGTGGTATACAAATGCAGATGGAATAACAAATAAGTATAAGGAGTGGCACGAAAGAATCAAAGAGACATCCCCAGACATAATAGCACTCACAGAAACAAAACTCACCAGAATAATAACAGATTCAATCTTTCCATCCGGATATCAAATCCTCAGGAAAGACAGAGGGAGGAGAGGGGGAGGAGGAGTTGCACTGCTCATTAAAAGCCAGTGGGGTTTTGAGAAAATGGAAGGAATGGATGGCATGGGCGAAAGGGACTACTTAGTAGGAACAATCCAGTTTGAGGGACATAAGGTGATAATTGCAGTAATGTACAACCCACCACAGAACTGCAGGAGGCCAAGAGAAGAATACAATGAAAGCAACAGAGCAATGGTCGACACACTAGCCGAGGTGGCCAGGAGAGCACACATGGGGGGAGCAAAGTTACTAGTTATGGGTGATTTCAATCACAAGGAGATTGACTGGGAAAACCTGGAGCCCCATGGGGGTCCCGAAACATGGAGAGCCAAGATGATGGATGTGGTACTGGAAAACCTCATGCATCAACATGTTAGAGACACTACCAGAGAGAGAGGAGAGGATGAACCAGCAAGACTGGACCTTGTATTAACCTTGAGTAGTTCGGACATCGAGGATATCATGTATGAAAGGCCCCTGGGGGCTAGTGATCATGTGGTTCTGTGCTTCGACTACATAGCTGAGCTTCAAGTGGAGAGAGTAGCAGGAATAGGTTGGGAAAAACCAAACTACAAAAGAGGGAACCACTCAGGCATGAGGAACTTCCTGCAAGACATTCAGTGGGAGAGGGAACTGACGGGAAAACCAGTACAAGAAATGATGGACTATGTGACAACAAAATGCAAGGAGGCAGAGGAGAGGTTTGTTCCCAAGGGAAACAGAAATAATGGGAAGAACAGAACGAGTCCTTGGTTCACCCAAAGGTGTAGGGAGGCAAAAACTAGGTGTACTAGAGATTGGAAAAGGTACAGAAGACAGAGAACTCAGAAAAATAAAGAGATTAGCCGAATAGCCAGAAACGAATATGCACAGATAAGAAGGGAGGCTCAGCGGCAATGTGAAAATGACATTGCATCGAAAGTCAAGTCTGACTCGAAGCTGTTGTACAGCCACATCAGGAGGAAAACAACAGTCAAGGACCAGGTAATCAGACTGATTAAGGGTGATGAGGAGTTCACAAGAAACAACCTAGAGGTATGTCAGGAGCTCAACACGAGATTTAAAGAAGTATTTACAGTGGAAACCAGTAGGACTCCAGGAAATCAGAACAGGGGGGTACACCAGCAAGTGCTGGATGAGGTACATATAACCAAGGAGGAGGTGAAGAAGCTGCTATGCGAGCTTGATACCTCAAAGGCGGTGGGACCAGACATCTCTCCGTGGGTCCTTAAAGAGGGAGCAGAGATACTGTGTGTGCCATTAACAAAGATCTTCAACACATCAATTGAAACTGGGCAACTCCCTGAGGTATGGAAGATGACAAATGTAGTCCCAATTTTTAAAAAGGGAGACAGACATGAGGCACTAAACTACAGACCTGTATCACTAACGTGTATAGTATGCAAGGTCATAGAGAAGATCATCAGGAGGAGAGTGGTGGAGCACCTGGAAAGAAACAACCAGCACGGTTTCAGGGAAGGAAAATCCGGTGTCACGAACCTACTGGAGTTTTATGACAAATTGACAGAAGTAAGACAAGAGAGAGAGGGGCGGATCGACTGCACTTTTTTGGACTGCAAGAAGGTCTTCGACACAGTTCCTCACAGGAGGTTACTGCAAAAGCTAGAGGATCAGGCACACATAACAGGAAAGGCACTGCAATGGATCAGAGAATACCTGACAGGGAGGCAACAACGAGTCGTGGTACGTGACGAGGTGTCAGAGTGGGCGCCTGTGACAAGCGGGGTTCAAAAGGGGTCAGTCCTAGGACCTGTGCTGTTCTTGGTACATGTGAATGACATAACGGAAGGGATAGACTCAGAAGTGTCCTTGTTTGCAGATGATGTGAAGCTAATGAGAAGAATCAAATCGGATGAGGATCAGGCAGGACTACAAAGAGACCTGGACAGGCTACAAGCCTGGTCCAGCAACTGGCTCCTTGAGTTTAACCCTGCCAAATGCAAAGTCATGAAGATTGGGGAAGGACAAAGAAGACCGCAGACACAATGTAGTTTAGATGGCCAAAGACTGCAAACCTCACTCAAGGAAAAAGATCTGGGGGTGAGTATAACACCGAGCATATCTCCTGAGGCGCACATCAATCAGATAACTGCTGCAGCATACGGGCGCCTGGCAAACCTACGGATAGCGTTCCGATACCTCAGTAAGGATTCGTTCAAGACTCTATATACCATTTACGTCAGGTCCATACTGGAGTATGCAGCACCAGTTTGGAATCAACACCTATTCAAGCACGTCAAGAAATTAGAGAAAGTGCAAAGGTTTGCAACAAGACTAGTCCCAGAGCTACGGGCAGTGTCCTACAAAGGAAGGTTGAGGGAAATCGGCCTGATGACACTGGAGGACAAGAGGGTCAGGGGAGACATGATAACGACATAAAATACTGCGCGGAATAGACAAAGTGGACAAAGACGGGATGTTCCAGAGAAGGGACACAGACACAAGAGGTCACAATTGGAAGTTGAAGACTCAGATGAATCAAAGGGATGTTAGGAAGTATTTCTTCAGTCATAGAGTAGTCAGGCCGTGGAATAGCCTAGAAAGTGACGTAGTGGAGGCGGGAACCGTACATAGTTTTAAGGCGAGGTATGATAATGCTCATGGGGCAGGGAGAGAGAGGACCTAGTAGCAATCAGCGAAGAGGCGGGGCCAGGAGCTATGAATCGACCCCTGCAACCATAAATAGGTGACTACACGCACAGACTCGTACACACACACACACACACACATACACACACTATTAGCTCTGCAAATTTCCCCATTTCTTTTATATCCCTCCAAGAAAATCTCAACTCATTGAATTTTTCACGAGTTACTGTTATGATATTCAGATTACCTCGTGGGGACCGATGAATAAAACATAATTTGCAGCGGAACATCTTGGAGTGCCCAGAAAATCTTTAGTTACTACTGCAAATTATTAACCATCTGGGGGAATGGGAGGTAATTAAGTTTGATGCGAGGAAAGGGAGAGTAGTTCCACTTCCATAGATGGAGAGTCAGTAGTGTTATGATGAGTGTTTCTTGTGTGTTATTTGGGTTTTATTGTTTACGTTTTAGTGTTGGTAAATGTGTGTGTGTGTGTGTGTGTGTGTGTGTGTGTGTGTGTGTGTGTGTGTGTGTGTGTGTGTGTGTGTGTGTGTGTGTTTGTGTGTGTGTGTGTGTGTGTGTGTGTGTGTGTGCATGTGTGTGTGTGCGTGTGTGTGTGTGTGTGTGTGTGTGTGTGTGTGTGTGTGTGTGTGTGAGTGTGTGTGTGTGTGTGTGTGTGTGTGTGTGTGTGTGTGTGTGTGTGTGCATGTGTGTGTGTGTGTATGTGTGCATGTTGATAAATTAGACACATGTGCAACTCTTGGGTATCTTTATTGAGGAAACGTTTCGCCACACAGTGGCTTCATCAGTCCAAACGTAGGAGAAACTTGAAGAACAGGAGGAGAATGAGGTAATCAGTCCCTCAACCTTGAGTCGATGTGTTCAGTCCATCAATCTTGATGTGGGTATTCTATTCAAGATTGATGGACTGAACACATCGACTCAAGGTTGAGGGACTGATTACCTCATTCTCCTCCTGTTCTTCAAGTTTCTCCTACGTTTGGACTGATGAAGCCACTGTGTGGCGAAACGTTTCCTCAATAAAGATACCCAAGAGTTGCACATGTGTCTAATTTATCAACATGTCGGTTCTCTGAACCATTCATCTACAAAAATGTGTGCATGTACTCGCCTAGTTGAGGTTGCAGGGGTCGATTCCAAGCTCCTGGCTCCGCCTCTTCACTGGTCGCTACTAGGTCACTCTCCCTGAACTATGAGCTTTATCGTACCTCTGCTTAAAGCTATGTATGGATCCTGCCTCCACTACATCGCTTCCCAAACTATTCCACTTCCTGACTACTCTGTGGCTGAAGAAATAATTCCTAACATCCCTTTGATTCATCTGTGTCTTCAGCTTCCAACTGTGTCCCCGTGTTGCTGTGTCCAGTCTCTGGAACATCCTGTCTTTGTCCACCTTGTCAATTCCTCTCAGTATTTTGTAAGTCGTTATCATGTCCTCCCTATCTCTCCTGTCCTCCAGTGTCGTCAGGTTGATTTCCCTTAACCTCTCCTCATAGGACATACCTCTTAACTCTGGGACTAGTCTTGTTGCAAACCTTTGCACTTTCTCCAGTTTCTTTACATGCTTGGCTAGGTGTGGGTTCCAAACTGGTGCCGCATACTCCAATATGGGCCTAACGTACACGGTGTACAGGGTCCTGAACGATTACTTATTAAGATGTCGGAATGCTGTTCTGAGGTTTGCCAGGCGCCCATGTGCTGCGGCAGTTATTTGGTTGATGTGCGCTTCAGGAGATGTGCCTGGTGTTATACTCACCCCAAGACCTTTTTCCTTGAGTGATGTTTGTAGTCTCTGGCCCCCTAGATTGTACTCCGTCTGCGGTCTTCTTTGCCCTTCCCCAATCCTCATGACTTTGCACTTGGTGGGATTGAACTCCAGGAGCCAGTTGCTGGACCAGGTCTGCAGCCTGTCCAGATCCCTTTGTATTTCTGCCTGGTCTTCGATCGAATGAACTCTTCTCATCAACTTCACGTCATCTGCAAACAGGGACACCTCGGAGTTTATTCCTTCCGTCATGTCGTTCACAAATACCAGAAACAGCACTGGTCCTAGGACTGACCCCTGTGGGACCCCGCTGGTCACAGGTGCCCATTCTGACACCTCGCCACGTACTATTACTCGCTGCTGTCTTCCTGACAAGTATTCCCTGATCCATTGCAGTGCCTTTCCTGTTATCCCTGCTTGGTCCTCCAGTTTTTGCACTAATCTCTTGTGTGGTACTGTGTCAAACGCCTTCTTGCAGTCCAAGAAAATGCAATCCACCCACCCCTCTCTCTCTCTTGTCTTACTGCTGTTACCATGTCATAGAACTCCAGTAGGTTTGTGACACAGGATTTCCCGTCTCTGAAACCATGTCGGCTGCTGGTGATGAGATCATTCCTTTCTAGATGTTCCACCATTCTTCTCTTGACAATCTTTTCCATGATTTTGCATGCTATACATGTCAGTGACACTGGTCTGTAGTTTAGTGCTTGATGTCTGTCTCCTTTTTTAAAGATTGGGACCACATTTGCTGTCTTCCATGCCTCAGGTAATCTCCCTGTTTCGATAGATGTATTGAATATTGTTGTTAGGGGTACACATAGCGCCTCTGCTCCCTCTCTCAGGACCCATGGAGAGATGTTATCTGGCCCCATTGCCTTTGAGGTATCTAGCTCACTCAGAAGCCTCTTCACTTCTTCCTCGGTTGTGTGTACTGTGTCCAGCACATGGTGGTGTACCCCACCTCTCCGTCTTTCTGGAGCCCCTTCTGTCTCCTCTGTGAACACTTCTTTGAATCTCTTGTTGAGTTCCTCACATACTTCACGGTCATTTCTTGTTGTCTCTCCTCCTTCCTTCCTTAGCCTGATGACCTGGTCCTTGACGGTTGTTTTCTTCCTGATGTGCCTGTATAACAGCTTCGGGTCAGATTTGGCTTTTGCTGCTATGTCGTTTTCATATTGACGTTGGGCCTCCCTTCTTATCTGTGCATATTAGTTTCTGGCTCTACGACTGCTCTCCTTATTCTCCTGGGTCCTTTGCCTTCTATATTTCTTCCATTCCCTAGCACACTTGATTTTTGCCTCCTTGCATCTTTGGGTGGACCATGGGCTCATCCTGGCTTTTCCATTATTCCTGTTACCCTTGGGTACAAACCTCTCCTCAGCCTCCTTGCACATTGTTGCTACATATTCCATCATCTCATTAACTGGCTTCCCTGCCAGTTCTCTGTCCCACTGAACCTCATTCAGGAAGTTCCTCATTCCTGAGTAGTCCCCTTTCCTGTAGTTTGGTTTCATTTGTCCTGGCCTTCCTGCTTCCCCCTCCACTTGTAGCTCTACTGTGTATTCGAAGCTCAAAACCACATGATCGCTGGCCCCAAGGGGTCTTTCATATGTGATGTCCTCAATATCTGCACTACTCAAGGTGAATACTAAGTCCAGTCTTGCTGGTTCATCCTCTCCTCTCTCTCTTGTAGTGTCCCTTACGTGTTGGTACATGAAGTTTTCCAGTACCACCTCCATCATTTTAGCCCTCCATGTATCTTGGCCCCCATGTGGCTCCAAGTTCTCCCATTCGATCTCCTTGTGGTTAAAGTCGCCCATGATCAGGAGCTTTGCCCTGCATGCATGAGCTCTTCTCGCCACTGCAGCCAGTGTGTCAACCATCGCTCTATTGCTCTCGTCATACTCTCGCCTTGGCCTCCTGCTGTTCTGTGGTGGGTTATACATCACTGCAATTATCACCTTGGGACCACCAGAGTGAAGCGTTCCCGCTATGTAATCACTTTCTTCTCTGTTGTCTCCTCTCTCCAGCTCATCAAAATTCCATCAGTGTTTGATCAGCAATGCCACTCCTCCACCCCCCTGTTCCTTTTGTCTTTTCTCAGGATCTGGTATCCCGTTGGAAAGATGGCATCTGTTATCATACCTGTAAGCTTGGTTTCTGTGATCGCTATGATGTCTGGTGATGCCTCTTTGACTCTTTCGTGCCACTCCTCCCACTTGTTTGTTATTCCATCAGCGTTTGTGTACCATACCTTCAGTTTCCTTTCCAACACTGTGGTTTGGGGGGCCTGTGGGGGTGGGAGACCTGGTAGCATACTGTGGGATTCTATGGTTGGGAGTTGGGTGGAAGCTGTGGGTATGGATTGTATTGTGTGTTGGGATGGTGTGATAGGTTGTGGGGTTCTGAGGATAGTTGTGGGTGTGCTTGGCCTTGCTGCTCTGTTCTGCTCTGACTGACCTCTGCTGGTTCCATCCTTGTCTCCTTTCCTAGCTCCTTTCGCTTTTTTGTCCTCTCCCTCAGCTGCCGTCTCTCTGTTTGTGTTCTGTCTCTGTCTAGGAACACCTTCTTGTACTCTTCCGAGCTTTTCAACCGTGGTTTCTCTTGGAGGATCCTGTTCTGCACTGTTTCTGTCCTGAGAATCAGCTTGATCGGTCGGTTTCTCCCCTTCATGTACCCCCCTATTCTCTGAAAATTTACAATCTCATCCATGTCTTCTCCCCCTATTCTGTAATGATTTTCTCAATCTCCTTTCTTTCTTCCTGCCGTCTTTCAGTGTGTGTCCTTTCTTCTCTCTCCCGAAGCCCATGGATAATCACTGATTTTGCCCTTTCCTTCTCCCATTGCCTCTCCCTCTGTGACTCTGGTTCCTGTCTGTATGTGGTCATTTTCTCCCTTGATTTTTCCAATGGCTCTTGGTAGCATGGTTGTGCCTCAGCATTCGACCTATCTCCCTCTCCATCTGCACCCATCTGCTCTTCCCTTCCACTCCCTGGCCCTTCTTTGCAGGCTGATATGACCTTAGCATAATTCATATCTCCTTCCTTCCTGTTCAGCCTCTCATCTTCGTATGGTGTGTCTTCTCTGGTCACTACCCCTGAGACTTGCTTCAGCCTGTTTACCTCAAATTCTAGGACCTTTACCCTGGCTACTGCAGTTTCGACTTGTGCCTCCCAATTCTTCGTCTCCTTCTCCAACGTCTTTTCCCATTTCACAGAGAGCTCTTTCTCCATTTTTTCAGAAAGCTCTCCTAATTTTCTCTCCCATTCTTGCTCTATCCTTTTCCACTGTTCCTCCATCCATTCCTCCCTACCAGTACCATTGTCATCTGATCCCTGATTCCTGCGAGTCCCAACCATTTTTTTTTTCAGTGCAAGAGAGAGAGAAAGAGAAAAAGAAAAAGGGGGAGAGAGTGAGAGATAGGGAGAGAGAGAAGGGGAGTCTAGAAGGAGGGGAAAAGAAGGGAAAAAGGGGGAGAAAGTGAGAGAGAGGGAAAAGGTAAGAGAGAGGGGGGAGTGACAAGGGAAGAGAGAGAGAGATAAAAGAAGAGGAAGAGAGAGAGTAAGAGAGGAAGAGAGGGAGGGAGAGGGAGAGAGAGAGGATGAGAGAAAGGGGGAGAGAGAAAGAGAGAGAGAGAGAGAGAGAGAGAGAGAGAGAGAGAGAGAGAGAGAGAGAGAGAGAGAGAGCGAGAGAGAGAGAAAGAGAGAGAGAGAGTGAAGGTCCTCCATGTTTCCCTACATATATACTCCGGACTTGGATATCAACTTCAAGTTTGCACAGTCCATCCAGGAGTGCATCATCCCTCCACGTTCAGTATATTTACCACCAATATTGAGATGCCGCCTTCAGTAGTGGTGGTGTCCAGGTGGGTGTGATGGTACGCAGGGAGGGTGATGGTAGGCAGGAAGGGTGATGGTAGGCTTGGAGGATGATGGTAGGCAGGGAGGGTAATGGTAGGCAGGGAGGATGATGGTACGCATGGAGGGTGATGGTACGCAGGGAGGATGATGGTAGGCTTGGAGGATGGTGGTAGGCAGGTGGATGATGGTAGGCAGGGAGGATGATGGTAGGCAGGGAGGATGATGGTAGGCAGGGAGGGTGATGGTAGGCAGGGAGGATGATGAAAGGCAGGGAGGGTGATGGTAGGCAGGGTGGGTGATGGAAGGCAGGGAAGGTTATGGTGGCAGGGAGGGTGATAAAAGGCAGGGAGGGTGATGGTAGGCAGGGAGGATGATGATAGGCAGGGAGGGTGATGGTAGGCAGGGAGGGTGATGGTAGGCAGGGAAGGTTATGGTGGCAGGGGGGGGGTGATAAAAGGCAGGGAGGGTGACGGAAGGCAGGGAGATAAAAAAATAGTAAATTAATTGTTTTTGTTTTCCCAAATTGGGAAGACTGCAATATGCGGCTATCCTGTTCTGCATGACACTGCATGGGAACACCAGCCATGTGCAGTTACCCTGTTCTGCATGGGAACACCAGCCGTGTGCAGTTACCCTGTTCTGCATGGGAACACCAGCCGTGTGCAGTTACACTGTTCTGCATGGGAACACCAGCCGTGTGCAGTTACCCTGTTCTGCATGGGAACACCAGCCGCGTGCAGTTACCCTGTTCTGCATGGGAACACCAGCCATGTGCAGTTACACTGTTCTGCATGGGAACACCAGCCGTGTGCAGTTACACTGTTCTGCATGGGAACACCAGCCGTGTGCAGTTACCATGTTCTGCATGGGAACACCAGCCGTGTGCAGTTACCATGTTCTGCATGGGAACACCAGCCGTGTGCAGTTACCCTGTTCTGCATGGGAACACCAGCCATGTGCAGTTACCCTGTTCTGCATGGGAACACCAGCCGTGCGCAGTTACCCTGTTCTGCATGGGAACACCAGCCGTGCGCAGTTACTCTGTTCTGCATGGGAACACCAGCCGTGCGCAGTTACCATGTTCTGCATGGGAACACCAGCCGTGCGCAGTTACCATGTTCTGCATGGGAACACCAGCCGTGCGCAGTTACCATGTTCTGCATGGGAACACCAGCCGTGCGCAGTTACCCTGTTCTGCATGGGAACACCAGCCGTGCGCAGTTACCCTGTTCTGCATGGGAACACCAGCCGTGTGCAGTTACTCTGTTCTGCATGGGAACACTAGCAGTGTGCAGTTACTCTGTTCTGCATGGGAACACCAGCCGTGCGCAGTTACCCTGTTCTGCATGGGAACACCAGCCGTGCGCAGTTACCCTGTTCTGCATGGGAACACCAGCCGTGTGCAGTTACCCTGTTCTGCATGGGAACACTAGCAGTGTGCACTTACGTTGTTCTGCATGGGAACACTAGCAGTGTGCACTTACGTTGTTCTGCATGGGAACACTAGCAGTGTGCAGTTACGCTGTTCTGCATGGGAACACTAGCAGTGTGCAGTTACTCTGTTCTGCATGGGAACACTAGCAGTGTGCACTTACGTTGTTCTGCATGGGAACACTAGCAGTGTGCACTTACGTTGTTCTGCATGGGAACACTAGCAGTGTGCAGTTACGCTGTTCTGCATGGGAACAGTAGCAGTGTGCAGTTACCCTGTTCTGCATGGGAACACTAGCAATAAGAACATAAGAACATAAGAAAGAAGGAACACTGCAACAGGCCTACTGACCTATGCGGAGCAGGTCCATGTCCCGCCCCCCCCGGATTAGACCAATGACCCAACCCCCCCGGATTAGCCCAGTGACGCACCCAGTCTGGTCACCTCCACTCAAGGATGGAGCACTGCACCAAACTCAGCGGCACAAGCTAGTCAGGGCCAACTCACTCCCATCCACACCCACTCATGTATTTATCTAACCTATTTTTAAAACTAAACAACGTTTTAGCCTCAATGACTGTACTCGGGAGTTTGTTCCACTCATCCACAACTCTATTACCAAACCAGTGCTTTCCTATATCCTTCCTGAATCTGAATTTTTCCAACTTGAAATCATTGCTGCGAGTCCTGTCTTGGCTGGAAATTTTCAGCACGCTATTTACGTCCCTTTATTTATTCCTGTTTTCCATTTATACACCTCGATCATATTATCCTTAATTCTGCGCCTTTCGAGAGAGTGCAGATTCAGGGTCCTCAGTCTAACCTCATAGGGAAGATTTCTGATGCATGGGATCATCTTTGTCATTCTCCTCTGTATGTTTTCCAGAGCATTTACATCCATTCTGTAATACGGTGACCAGAACTGAGCAGCATAGTCTAAATGAGGCCTAACCAAGGATATATAGAGTTGAAGAACAACCTGAGGACTTCCATTATTTATACTTCTAGATATGAAGCCAAGAATTCTGTTAGCTTTATTGCGAACACTAATGCACTGTTGTCTTGGTTTCAGATTACCGCTAACCATAACTCCTAAATCCTTTTCGCAATCAGTAGTATTAAGATCTACATTATTTAGTTTATATGTGGCATGGTTATTTAACTGTCCAACATTTAGAACTTTGCATTTGTCTATATTAAACTGCATCTGCCACTTCTCCGACCATTGCATCAGTCTATTCAAATCATCCTGGAGTGATCTAGTGTCCTCATTAGAATGAATTGGACGGCCTATTTTGGTGTCATCAGCAAATTTGCTTATGTCGCTATTTATTCCCTCATCTATGTCGTTTATGTAAATTGTGAACAACAACTGGCCCAACACTGACCCCTGAGGAACACCGCTTGTGACGTGCCCCCATTCTGATTCTGATTTCTCCCCATTTATGCAAAATCTCTGCTGTCTCTTTGTCAGCCATGCCTCTACCCAGGAAAAAATTTCTCCTCCTATTCAGTGTGCCTTAAGTTTCCTCAATAGCCTCTGGTGTGGAACTCTATCGAAAGCCTTACTGAAGTTCATATACACAATATCATATTCATTACCATGATCTACCTCCTCAAACACCTTAGTGAAAAAAGTTAGTAAATTCGTAAGACAGGAACGCCCCTTTGTAAAACCGTGTTGAGATTCATTAATCAATCTGTGCCTGTCAAGATGGCTACGAATTGCTTCGGCAATTATTGGTTCCATAAATTTTCCCACTATGGAGGTAAGGCTTACTGGTTTATAGTTCGAAGCCAAGGACCTGTCACCTGCCTTGTAAATAGGTATTACATTTGCCATTTACCACTTATCAGGCACTATGCCAGTTTGTAGTGATATGTTAAAAAGTTCCTCTTTACATTCCTTTAACACCCTTGCAAACGGTTCATCAGGGCCTGGGGATTTGTTAGGTTTTAGTTTCTCTATTTGTCTGAGGACCATGTCACTAGTTACCGCAATTGTACATAGTTTATTATCATCCTGTTCTACATAATCTATTATTTCAGTAATATCGCTAGTATTTTCCTGGGTGAAAACTGAGAGGAAGTAGGTATTGAGAATTTCACACATATCCTTATCACTCTCAGGGATCTGACCAGAGTTGCTCTTAAGTGGGCCACTCTTGTCCCTAATCTTACTTCTGTATACCTAGAAGAACCCTTTTGGGTTAGTCTTCGAATCCCTTGCAACCTTAGCCTCATAATCCCTTTTTGCTTTTCTTATTCCTTTCTTTATTTCTCTCTTTAATTGAATATATTGATTTCTTAACTGCCTATCCCCTCTTTTGATACGCCTATATATGCCTCTCTTTTGACCAATGAGATGTTTTAATCCCATTTGGGATCATTTTTGTTGGATCTAATTTCCCTACTCGGAACAAAAGTTGTCTGGGGAGCTAGAACTATGCTCTGAAAAACGTCACATTGGCAACCAAGATCACCTACCTGACCCATAGTCAGGACATCCCAATTTAGCCCATCCAGGTAATTTTTCAGTCCCATGAAGTCGGCCAAGCGAAAATCTGGGACAGAGAATTGATTGCAGTTTTCTGGGTAATTCCATGATATATTGAAACTAAGTGATTTGTGATCACTTTCCCCAAGCTCATCATTAACCTCCAGATTATTAATTAGTGAATCTTTGTTGGCAAGAACCAAGTCAAGCAGATTGTTTCCTCTAGTTGGTTCTGTCACAACCTGTTCTAAAAAGCAATCCTGAACCGTATCAAGAAAGTCACTAGACTCAAGATTTCCTGTCATATTGTTCCAATCAATTTGTCTAAAGTTAAAATCCTCCCATTATCACAACATTTTCATATCTAGATGCCTTATGAATTTCGTCCCATAACAGCTTACCTATCAAGGTTTGGCGGCCTATAAATCACACCCAAAATGAATTTGTCACGTCCCTCGAGAAACTGTAGCCAAACAGATTCTGTGTTCGATGTTTCTAATCTTATATCATGTCTAAGACAACAATTTAAATTTTCTCTGACATACATCGCCACACCACCACCCTTCCTGTTGACCCTATCAGTGTGGAATAGTTTATAACCCTGTATGTTGCATTCAGAAGGCATTTCTCTATCTTTCAGGTTAAACCAGGTCTCTGTTATACCAATATCTATATTACCTACACTTGCAAGCAATCTTAGCTCATCTATCATATTTCTTAGACTCCTACTATTTGTATAGTAAACCTTAAGGGAGCTAGCCACTCGTTGCCCTCTACTATCTCTCTTTGTTTGTTGATCAATTGATTTGGCATTACTAGCAATTTTATTTTGAATATTGTCTTTTAAACATATCCCTGAGGTATCCCGGTAATAACTGTTGTTTTTAACCCTAATGCTACAGCCTGATTGATCCCACAAACACCCATACCTCTATAATCTCTCAGTTTAAATTCCTAGACAAGTCATCAATTACCCTCTCAATTGAATTGGCTAATGCAACCACTCCATCCCCAGAGAGATGAACCCCATCCCTTGCATACATATCACGTTTGCCAAAGAATAGGTCCCAATTATCAATGAATGGGATTGCAAGTTCCTTGCAGTACCTGTCTAGCCAGCAATTTTTACCAATTTTCCTAGACATCCACTCATTGCCCACTCCCTTTCTAGGCAAGATGCTACATATGACTGGGATCCCTCCCTAAGACCTAACTACTTCTGTGGCTAACCTGTACTTATCCTGCAGCTCCTCTCTCCTGCCCTTCCCAATGTCATTACCCCCAGCACTAAGACAGATAATGGGCTTCTCATTACCTGCCATAATATTATCCAACCTGCTGACTATGTCATTAACACCAGCTCCAGGAAGGCACAATCTCTGTCTGACCTTTCTGTCTCTGTTACAAAATGCACGGTCCATATATCTTACCTGAGAATCGCCTACTTTTAAAATATTCTTACCTTGATTAGCAGGGGAATCAGTGGTACCTTCAACCTCACTAACCACTGAAGTACACTCGTCTTGGAGAACAGAGAATCGATTTCCTACCTTCACATCTTCTCTATTAACTCTCCTCATCTTCTTCCTGAACTGTAAACCATTTGCCACTTAAAGCGGTTGCCACTATCACTGCTGGTGACCATTCCTTCCTTACCAGCTAAATCCTTCTCACACTCGCTCCCAAACTCATCTATGCGAAGCTTCAGCCTCCTATTTTCCTCCTGAAGAAGTAGAATCTCCTTCTTCAACACTTGAACCTGAGATTCTAAAACACTACAACAAGCCATGGCATTCAGTAATAATTGTTACATTGTGGGAATACGCTCAGCTTCATTAACCTGTTGTACTTTGGTAATCAAAATGGCTTTCATACACGAGGAAAAGACATCTCTCAGTCTGACCTGAGAGACTTCAGCAGTGTCAGCGTGAGCTGGGAGACTTCAGCAGTGTCAGCCTGAGCTGGGAGACTTCAGCAGTGTCAGCGTGAGCTGGGAGACTTCAGGAGTGTCAGCCAGAGCTGAGAGACTTCAGCAGTGTCAGCCAGACCTGGGAGACTTCAGCAGTGCCATTCAGAGCTGGGAGACTTCAGCAGTGTCAGCCTGAGCTGGGAGACTTCAGCAGTGTCAGCCTGAGCTGGGAAACTTCAGCAGTGTCAGCCTGAGCTGGGAGTCTTCAGCTGTGTCAGCCTGAGCTGGGAGGCTTCAGCTGTGTCAGCCTGAGCTGGGAGGCTTCAGCTGTGTCAGCGTGAGCTGGGAGGCTTCAGCTGTGTCAGCCTGAGCTGGGAGGCTTCAGCTGTGTCAGCCTGAGCTGGGAGGCTTCAGCTGTGTCAGCGTGAGCTGGGAGACTTCAGCCGTGTCAGCCTAAGCTGGGAGACTTCAGCAGTGTCAGCGTGAGCTGGGAGACTTCAGCCGTGTCAGCCTAAGCTGGGATACTTCAGCAGTGTGAGCCTTAACTGAGAGACTTCAGCAGTATCACCGTGAGCTGGGAGGCTTCAGCTGCGTCAGCCTCAGCTGGGAGGCTTCAGCTGCGTCAGCCTCAGCTGGGAGACTTCAGCAGTGTCTGCCTGAGCTGAGAGAGTTCAGCAGTGTCAGTCTGAGCTGGGAGACTTCAGCAGTGTCAGCCTAAGCTGGGAGACTTCAGCAGTGTCAGCCTGAGCTGGGAGACTTCCGCTTTGTCAGCCTGAGCTGGGAGGCTTTAGCTGTGTCAGCCTGAGCTAGGAGACTTGAGCAGTGTCAGCTTGAGCTGGGAGGCTTCCGCTTTGTCAGCCTGAGCTGGGAGGCTTTAGCTGTGTCAGCTTGAGCTGAGAGACTTCATCAGTGTCAGCCTGAGCTGGGAGGCTTCCGCTTTGTCAGCCTGAGCTGGGAGACTTCAGCAGTGTCAGCCTGAGCTAGGAGACTTGAGCAGTGTCAGCTTGAGCTGGGAGACTTCAGCAGTGTCAGCCTGAGCTGGGAGGCTTCAGCTGTGTCAGCCTGAGCTGAGAGACTTCAGCAGTGTCAGCCTGAGCTGAGGGATTTCAGGCGTATCAGTCTGAGCTGGGGGACTTCAACAGTGTAAGCTTTGGCTGGGAGACTTCAGCAGTGTCAGCTAGAGCTGAGAGACTTCAGCAGTGTCAGCCTTAGCTGGGAGACTTGAGCAGTGTCAGCTTGAGCTGGGAGACTTCAGCAGTGTTAGTCTGAGCTGACAGGCTTCAGCTGTGTCAGCCTTAGCTGGGAGACTTCAGGAGTGTCAGTCTGAACTGGGAGACTTCAGCAGTGTCAGCTTGAGCTGAGAGACTTCAGCCGCATCATTTTGAGCTGAGAGACTTCAACAGTGTCAGCCTGAGATGAGAGACTTCAGAAGAGTCAGCCTGAGCTGGGAGGCTTCAGGAGTGTCAGCCTGAGCTGGGAGACTTCAGAAGAGTCAGCCTGAGCTGGGAGACTTCAGAAGAGTCAGCCTGAGCTGGGAGACTTCAGAAGAGTCAGCCTGAGCTGGGAGACTTCAGAAGAGTCAGCCTGAGCTGGGAGACTTCAGAAGAGTCAGCCTGAGCTGGGAGACTTCAGAAGAGTCAGCCTGAGCTGGGAGACTTCACCAGGTCACAAAGGCTATCGTCGAGAGTTCCACTGTGGGTTCAGTAAGTAAGGAAGCTGGAGTTCCAATATTATTTATACCTTTTTTGCAATAATTATGCTGGGTGCCCTTTGCAGCAGCAGCTCTATTGTGCTCAGATCAAGACGCAAACAAGTAATTCCGCTGAATAAATATCTTCAATATTCCTAGCGAAGCATACTGATCTCAGACGGACACTGTGTATAGTAGAAACCGAATGGCAGATAGAAATAAGATTTCGCTTAATCTCGTATCCGTGTAGCGCGAAGTGGCAGAAAGTTAATTCGCGTTAAGCGAACACATAATGCTAAAGAAGCCTTCCAAGATAAATGACGATGGTAGACCTTAAGAAGAGAGAGAGAGAAGGCAGAGAGGGAGTTGTAAGGAAACCTTCAAGTTACTATCTCCCAGCATCCATCTCCCAGCATCCATCTCCCAGCATACATCTCCCAGCATACATCTCCCAGCATCCATCTCCCAGCATACATCTCCCAGCATCCATTTTCCATCATCCCACACACTGGGTCATGAGAGATAAAGACATTACGCAGAGGTGTTCCTTGATATTTTCTTTTTTTTTCGGGGGGGGGGGGAGAATCATGTATTTCTCTCTTGTCTAAGTCATTTTTAAGTGTGTTACGAATATTTTCTAGCGTATATTATCCTCGGGGGAAGGAAGGGGTAATAAAGACAGGAAGGAGTGGGAAGGAGAGAAGTAGTCTTGCAGTGAATGATTTTCCTTCGTCTTCGTATCCACTTTTCTTCTTCTACACTTCCCTCCCATACTCTCTACTCTGTTGCATCCTAACTTTACTCTCACACCTTAATCTCTTAGCTCCTCCCCTACACCCTTAGTTCCTCTCCCACACCTTTAGTTCCTCTCCCACATCCTTAGTTCCTCTCCCACACCTTTAGTTCCTCTCCCACATCCTTAGTTCCTCTCCCACACCTTTAGTTCCTCTCCCACATCCTTAGTTCCTCTCTCACTACCTGGAGTCTACCTGGAGGTTATTCCGGGGATCAACGCCCCTGCGGCCCGGTCCACGACCAGGCCTCCCGGTGGATCAGGGCGTGATCAACCAGGCTGTTACTGCTGGCCGTACGCAGTCCAACGTACGAACCACAGCCCGGCTGATCCGGCACTGACTTTAGGTATCTGTCCAGCTCTCTCTTAAAGGCAGCCAGGGATTTATTGGTAATTCCCCTTATGCTTGGTGGGAGGCTGTTGAACAGTCTTGGGCTCCGGACACTTATGGTGTTTTCTCTTAGCGTATCAATGGCGCCCCTACTTTTAATTGGGGGTATTTGGATCGCCTGCCCAGTCTTTTACTTTCGTAGGGAATGATTTGTGTGTCCAGACTAGGGACTATTCCTTCCAGGATTTTCCAAGTGTAGATTACGACATATATCTCTCTCCTGCATTCCAACGAGTATAAGTCAAGTGCTTCCAAGCGTTCCCAGTGGTTAAGGTGCTTGACAGAACTTATACGTGCAGTAAAGGTTCTCTGGACACTCTCTAGATCTGCAATTTCACCTGCTTTGAATGGAGATGTACAGCAGTATTCCAGCCTAGAGAGAACAAGTGATTTGAAAAGGATCATCATGGGCTTGGCATCTCTCGTTTTGAACGTTCTCATTATCCATCCTATCATTTTCTTTGCACGTGCGATCGTGGCACTGTTGTGATCCTTGAAAGTGAGATCCTCAGACATTACTACTCCCAAGTCTCTTACATTATTTTTCCGCTCTATTGTATGGCCGGAGTCAGTAGTATACTCTGTTCTAGTTATTATCTCCTCCAGTTCTCCATAACGGAGTAGTTGGAATTTGTCCTCATTGAACATCATATTGTTTACCGTTGCCCACTGGAAAACTTTTAGTTCTTCTCCCACATTCTTACTTACTCTCCCACACAATCAGTGGTCTGAGTGTCCTTATAGTGGAGGCAGCGATATCAGTGGTCTGAGTGGTCTGAGTAGTTTCAATAATCTTATTGGTCTGAACAATCTGAGCAGTCTGAGTGGTCTGAGCATTCTGAGTGGTCTGAGTGGTCTGAGTGGTCTGAGCAGTCTGAGTGGTCTGAGTGGTCTGAGTGGTCTGAGCAGTCTGAGTGGTCTGAGTGGTCTGAGCAGTCTGAGTGGTCTGAGTGGTCTGAGTGGTCTGAGCAGTCTGAGTGGTCTGAGTGGTCTGAGTGGTCTGAGCATTCTGAGTGGTCTGAGTGGTCTGAGTGGTCTGAGCAGTCTGAGTGGTCTGAGCATTCTGAGTGGTCTGAGTGGTCTGAGCAGTCTGAGTGGTCTGAGTGGTCTGAGTGGTCTGAGTGGTCTGAGTGGTCTGAGTGGTCTGAGCAGTCTGAGTGGTCTGAGTGGTCTGAGTGGTCTGAGTGGTCTGAGTGGGGAGGATGATATAAATGTCAAGTAATGCTTAAGGCGTAAGACGAATAATGAGTCATCAATTTAAAACCAAATATTTCCTGACATAATGTATTATACTATAATATATACCATGATATACTACGATATACAGTGATATACTACGATATATCGTGATGTACTACGATATACCGTGATATGTTTTCATATTGACAATCGACAAAAACATTTTTGTCACTACCAATATATTACATAGATTGTCTTTGTTGTTGTTATTGTTAATATCATTATCGTAATCGTGACTGTTATTGTTATTATTATTATTATTATTATTATTATTTACAAAATTTTAACATCTTTTTTTATTTTTGTATTGAACTGTTTCTAACGTCGAGAATGAGTGAGCTGGTGTCAAGGTCAGGGAGGAGTGAGCTGGCGAGTCCTACACAAGTCTCCTCGATGCTGTGTAGGAAATTGAAAATTCACCAGTTTGGAAGTTACAAATTGAGGATAACATATTTATTGAGATCTGGAAGTAGCTGGAGACTACTGGAAGCAGCTGAAGGCAGCTGAAGAAAGCTGGATATAGCTGAAACAGCTGGAGCATGTTGTAGGAAGCTGGAGGCAGTTGAAGGCAGGTTTAGTAAGCTGCCCTTACTGACGGAAGCTGGTGGAAGCTGAGGGAGCTAGTGGTAGCCGAAGGCAGCTGAGGGCAGCTTCAGGCAGGAGGAGGAACGCAATACAGATTCGAAGGCAGTTGGAGGCAGCAAGAGTCAGGCAACACAGGTCAGGAGGCAGCTGGAGGTAGGCAGCAGACGTCAAAAGAGATCAAAAGAGGTCAGCAGAGGTCAATGCACAGGCCACACTCATGCACCTGTAAGACAGCCCCTGGTGATCGTTGTAAGACAAGCAGAGACACAATTAGACATCCAACTTTTTAAAACAAAGAAAGTTGCCTGTAAGATTAATCTTGCGCTCTCGAAATAGGAAGGAGTTTGGAAGCCTTCGGGTATGTCGACAATCTGGCACACAATGGAGGATTTAGGAGATGGTCGAGCAAGCCAATTTCCGCCCCCTTTTTTTACATCGTCTCTAGGGAGTTGTTTACGGGGACGTAAAAAACGTTAGACTCGTCAAGAGAGCTCAGCAGCTCGATGTCTTGTGAGATTCCTAGTGTTAACTCGGTATTCTCATGGGTTCCAAGAACTAGCAGTACATTAGATGCCTTTTCGTAGTGACTTTCTCATGGGTCCATTCTTTTCATGGGTCCCTTCATCTTAACGGGTTTAGCGCCATGAAGCAGTCTTCCCTATTTACAGCACTTTTAAATTGCCTCTCTATTACATTTCTTAACTGTCTACTTCGTCTGACAAAATCAAAACAATCAGGTTAGAGTGTGTAGAAGAGAGGGAGACTACTTCCCGGTAAAAGTAGAACTTGGACAGGGATGTGTAATGTCATCATGGTTAATATATTTATAGATGGGGCTGTAAAAGAAGTAAATGCTAGGGTGTTGGGGAGAGGGGTGGGATTAAATTTAGGGGAATCAAATACAAAATGGGAGTTGACACAGTTATTTTTTGCTGATGATGCTGTGCTGATGGGTGATTCTCAAGAAAAGTTGCAAAGGTTAATGGACGAGTTTGGGGGGGTTTGTAAAGGTAGAAAGTTGAAAGTGAACATAGATAAGAGTAAGGTGATGAAGGTATCGAATGATTTAGACAAAAAATTTGGATATCACATTGGAGAGAAGGAGTATGGAAGAAGTGAATGTTTTCAGATATTTGGGAATTGACGTGTCAGCGGATGGGTTTATAAGGGATGAAGTTAACCATAGAATTGATGAAGGAAAAAAGATGAGTGGTACATTGAGGTGTATGTGGAGACAAAAAAAGTTATCAATAGAGGCAAAGAAGGGAATGCATGAATGTATAGTGGTACTAACGCTCTTATATGAGTGTGAAGCTTGGGTTGTAAATGCTGCAGCGAGAATGCGGTTGGAGGCAGTGGAGATGTCCTGTCTAAGGACAATGTGTGGTGTAAATATTATGCAAAGAACTCGAAGTGTTGAAACTAGTAGGTGTGGCGTTAATAAAAGTATTAGTCAGAGGTCTGAAGAGGGGTTGTTGAGGTGGTTTGGTCATTTAGAGAGACTGGATCAAAGTACAGTGACATGTAGAGGAAGGAAGGAGTGGTAGGGATCGTCCTTCAAAAGGTTGGAGGGAGGGAGTGAAGAAGGTTTTGTGGGCGAGGGGCTTGGGCTTCCAGCAAGCATGCATGAGCGTGTTAGATAAGAATGAAAGGAGACGAATGGTATTTGGGGCCTGACGAGCTGTGGGAGTGTGAGCAGGGTAATATTTAGTGAAGGGATTCAGGGAAACCGGTTATTTTTATATAGCCGGACTCGAGTTCTGGAAATGGAAAGTACAATGTCTGCATTTTAAAGGAGGGGTTTGGGATATTGGCAGTTTAGTGGAATGTGTAATAGAACGATATATATATATATATATATATATATATATATATATATATATATATATATATATATATATATATATATGTCGTGCCGAATAGGCAGAATTTGCGATCTTGGCTTAAATAGCAACGCTCAAATGCCATATAGGACAAGTGAAAAGTTGTGTATGCAATAATTTCGCCAAAATCATTCTGAACCAAACGAAAAAAATATATTTCACTATGTTTGTTTAGTATTAAATTATTGTAAACAAATCTAAAATATATTTAGTTGGGTTAGGCTAAAATAAATTGTTCTTGTTATAATAAGGTTAGGTAAGTTTTCTAAGTTCCTTTTGGTGCAAAATTATAAATTTTTACATCAACATTAATGAAAAAATATATCTTTAAAAGTATAAGAGAAAACTTTAGAAAAGACTTAATTTTAAATGAGTTCTTGCTAATTGACCAGTTTTACATATTCGGCACGACATATATGTGTATAATATATATATATATATATATATATATATATATATATATATATATATATATATATATATATATATATATATATATATATATATATAACTATATAATAAGGGCCCTGATAGTGTAATTATTTCAGGTC
>NC_091312.1:11554183-11569183 GCF_038502225.1 Cherax quadricarinatus
GACACATGACCAAATACTAGGACATATTTATTAGCAAACTTCTCGGTTCTGGAGCCTTCATTACCTCTAAGAGTCGTTTAGTGTTCGCCAGGCACGGGTCTTAAGATGACTCGGTCAGAGGCTACAAAAAAGGCATGTATAAGCGGATAGGTGTGTGACACATGGTGACCTGAAGAATGCCATATTGGGATGATAACTGGTAGACAATGGGATCATGTGACTCCTGAGTTGTTAGGTAGGTGATGCTTTATCTGCCTGAATATCATGTATGCTAATATTTTAGAGATTTTGAAGTTTCCAGTGTTACGTTCTATGGTGTCCGTGACGATGATTAGTGTTTACTCACGAGTCTTTCTAAACTACCAGTCATAAACACTTTCCAGTGAACCTCGCAGCTCGTAATACAGTACCTCTCTATATATCTCACCAGCTAACATCAGATATTTTTCCTTCGTCTGGCATCTAGTATGCTCTCAACCTATTTATGATTACACATCCGTCTTTCCTGGTCTTCCGCATGTTTTCTTCCTCATGTTATCTTCCGCATGTTATCTTCCGCATGTTATCTTCCGCACATTATCTTCCGCATGTTATCTTCCTCGTGCTATCTTCCGCATGGTATCTTCCTCATGTTATTTTCCTCATGTTATCTTCCGCATATTATCTTCATGTTATCTACCGCATATTATCTTCCTCATGTTATCTTCCGCATGTTATCTTCCGCATATTATCTTCCACATGTTATCGCCCTGTGTTCAGCAAACCTCGCTCAACAACCCGGCCCACACCTTCAATGACGCAACTTTACGCCAATATCCAAGAGTATTTCACTATTTTATTTTGTATGTCATATGTATTTTACTCTCCATGTGTATTATATTCTACGTTGATATTGAGTTGTTACGATTCCCGGCCAAGGGGTGGAAATATCAGACGTGTTTCCTTACACCGGTTGTCTATGGTCACCCATCAGTAAACTGGGTACCTGGGTGTTAATCGATTGCTGTGGGTCGCATCCTGAGACAAAACTGACCTAATTTGCCCGAAATGCTCTGCATAGCACGCGGCTTTCTATATAGTAGTATGTCATTGATGTCAGCTAGGACTGTAAGCCTTGTACATGTACTTGTAAATAAAGAAATTATTATTAATATTAAGTAATTGACCTGTAATTAAGATCGTCTCTTACTTGTAACAAGATATTGGAACAATGTCTGGTCTAGTTATCCTTTTAGAAAAACGGTTTAGTGATAAAGTTTTAATAACAACTATGAAACAAAAATCCAACAAATATAAAATTAACGACCTTTAATGTTAAAGTATTTAAGACATGTTAATATCTTCTTTTATTAATTTATATTCAAGAGTACTCAAGGTACCTTATTACTAAAGGTACAAGATTTACGATTGTCTTCGTAAACATTTTACGTCAAGGTAACTCTTAAAGTCATGAATTTACATAGAAGTTATAAATACATAGTAATGTCAGTGTAACACATTATCCATATAAGGACGGATCTTACGATATAGTCAAACAGTGATACTAAATCCCAAACTCAAATTAAGAGTTTGCGTCACACTATCACTTCTATAACAGGATCAATGAAATTAGTGACAATAACGGGGCTTTTTGTGGAATACGGAATCTAGGCTCAACACAGATTATTGCAGTCTACGTCTTAGCGTAGTTTTACTCAAAAATATGATCTATATTCTATAGTTAACTAAATAGACATAAAGAGACAGCACAAATGACCAAGTCTATTAATAGCTTTGTTTTTCCGCCAATTCACAAAGTAAACCAGGAGTCACCAACGACACCGTATCTTAAAGAAACTTGAAACTTTACTAGAGATCCAGAGGAGAGAGAGATATGTTTACTGTACTCAGGGCTGGACAAGACTCCCTGAATCCAAGTCCACTAACCTAACATGAGGTCGGATCACGTGAGAGTCAGCAGTGAGCTAGACTCTAAACCAACTAACAGCAGTTGGCATGAGTGTTTCCCACCGTCAGTAGTTTGTTCTCCTCATTTAACAAAAGCACATCCTTCCTATTTACATAGCTAATAATAATAATAATAATAATAATAATAATAATAATGATAACTGATGAGACAGCTAATAATATAAAGCCAAACACTTCATTTTAGCTATAATGAAGATATTCGCGATATAAAATTAAGTGAGAGTTACTAATATATATATATATATATATATATATATATATATATATATATATATATATATATATATATATATATATAATGTCGTGCCGAATAGGCAGAACTTGCCATCTTGGCTTAAATAGCAACGCTAATCTTGCCATATAGGACAAGTGAAAATTTGTGTATGCAATAATTTCGCCAAAATCATATTGAATCTAACGAAAAAAATATATTTCACTGTGTTTGTTTAATATTAAATTATTGTAAACAAATCTAAAATATATTTAGTTGGGTTAGGCTAAAATAAATTATTCTTGTTGTAATAAGGTTAGGTAAGTTTTCTAAGATTCTTTTGGAGCAAAATTAAAATTTTTTACATAAACATTAATGAAAAAAATATATCTTTAAAGGTATAAGAGAAAAATTTGGAAAGGACTTAATTTTAAATGAGTTCTTGCTAATTGACCAGTTTTACATATTCGGCACGACATTATATATATATATATATATATATATATATATATATATATATAATATATATAATATATATATATATATATATATATATATATATATATATATATATATATATATATATATACATATATATACACATAGAAAGGAATCATAAAACGTGTGATTGCAAATATGAAAAAAAATACCTCAGGGAAAAAACAAATACCCGAGAGCTTTCATGTGCTCATACATCTGTGTGTGAGCACATGAAGGCTCTCAGGTATTTTTTTCACTGTAGTATATATATAAATATATATATATATATATATATATATATATATATATATATATATATATATATATATATATATATATATATATATATATATATATATATATATAACTCACACGCAGACACACACACGAGAGAGAAAGTTCAATAAAATGAAAGTCGCCAGCTCGCTACGCGTGGCCATCGATAATATACTTTACTGTTATAAGGACAAAAGGAACTGGGAAAAGTGAATCATTCTGAAGCGGAGGCAATTGTAGCTGAGAATTGGCAAGATAAATTGAAACAGGACCATAAGTTTTAACTTGCTTCGAAAGTTTTAGTGTTTCGAGGGAAAGATAATAACAATATGAGAGAGAGAGAGAGAGAGAGAGAGAGAGAGAGAGAGAGAGAGAGAGAGAGAGAGAGAGAGAGAGAGAATTGTGTGTGTGTAGCAACTTTGCGATGACCTTGAGAAACAGATTAACAGGAAGTGGTTGAAAAAAAAGAAGGAACAGTATTAGAAGGAAAGGAAATATAGAGTGATTAAAGATGATAAAGAATAGTCCAGTGACCTTAAAACGTTGAGGAAGCCTCCTGAAGGAGGCTGCTCCATACCTTCTGCAGGAGGATCCACTAGGGAGCCTTCTGCAAAAAATCTGTTCCTTACCTTCTGAAGGAGGGATCAGCAAAGAGCCTCTTGAAGGAGGTCTGCTCTATACCTTCTGTAGGAGGATCCACCAGAGCCTTCTGAAGATCTGCTCCATACCTTCTGCAGGAGGATCCATTAGAAAGCCTTCTGAAGGTCTGCTCTATACATTTTGCAGGAGGATCCACCAGAAAAGCCTTCTGAAGAAGATCTGTTCCTAACCTTCTGAAGGAGGGATCAGCAAAGAGCCTCTTGAAGAAGATCTACTCTATACCTTCTGCAGGAGGATCCACCAGAGCCTTCTGAAGGTCTTCTCCATACCTTCTGCAGAAGGATCACTGGAGACGAGCAGAACATCCCATCGATTTATTGAGCTATAGCTTCTTCAACGTGGGAGGCCCTTAATGGTGGAGTATACTCCGAGGGTGATGCTGAGGAGGAGGAGGAGGAGGAGGAGGAGGAGGGCTGGTAAACACAGTGGAGAAAAAAAAGAGCTGTGTTTTCAAGTGGAGTGAATGGACGATACACAAGGTAAATTAGGAGAGTAAAAGAGGACAAAGGAAGAATGAGAATTAGATACTTGGGAGTACGTGGAAGTACATGGGAGTACGTGGGAGTACATGGGTGTTCATGGGAAAGATAGATGGCAGAGGACTTGGAAGTCCACACCGAGGTAAGCTATCTACTTCTGTCTTGATTAATAACTATTGTGTTACAACTCCATCTAATTAATTGCTGTTTTTTTATTTAATGACGTTGCTTAGCCAGATGCTTTTATTTTTAATTCAGTACGATTGAATTAGCACTGCTTCTACCTTAACTACTCGTGTTAAGCGGGGTGGACCGATAAGCCAGCGGAAGGCCTCGGTCAGATGACCAAAAGCTCCAGCTGCCGGTTATCATATGACTAAGATCCGCGTCAGAAAACATTTGTCCTGTCTCATGACAAACGTTACTTAACCTAACCTACTCGTCTTACTCCACCGCCACTACTCGCATAATACCTGCGTGTACCCGGGGTCCCGTTGTACAAGTATGATAGACAATACCGACAAGATAAAGAATTAGACACATGTGTAACATATGTTTATAGTTCTACTGTCTTCCAATTATATCCTTGAATTTATATTGATAAAGCCACTGGATGGCGAAATGTCTAGAATAAAGATATCCAGATGTTGCACATGTGTCTAGTTCTTCACCAGGGGTCCTGCTTCTTCTGGCTACCAACATCTCTGCTATGACTAGTATAACAACCTAACCTCTACCACTGCAAATACTATTAGCTGGGTTACCTTCTCGTGTACTTGGTGAACAAACAACAGGAATCTGCTGACTTCCGTTTGCCCCAGCGTAGTATCTAGCTGGGTTCTAAACTTGAAGGATACTTGTCCAGCTGGTTCTAAACTTGAAGGATACTTGTCCAGCTGGTTCTAAACTTGAAGGATACTTGTCCAGCTGGTTCTAAACTTGAAGGATACTTGTCCAGCTGGTTCTAAACTTGCAGAATACTTGTCCAGCTGGTTCTAAACTTGAAGGATACTTGTCCAGCTGGTTCTAAACTTGCAGAATACTTGTCCAGCTGGTTCTAAACTTGAAGGATACTTGTCCAGCTGGTTCTAAACTTGCAGAATACTTGTCCAGCTGGTTCTAAACTTGAAGGATACTTGTCCAGCTGGTTCTAAACTTGCAGAATACTTGTCCAGCTGGTTCTAAACTTGCAGAATAATTGTCCAGCTGGTTCTAAACTTGCAGAATACCTGTCCAGCTGGTTGTAAACTTGCAGAATACTTGTTCGGCTGGTTCTAAACTTGGAAACATAAACACATATGCAGTTTAATGTGATCCTTCATTGACAACGTTTCGCCCACACAGTGGGCTTTTTCAAATCACAAACAGATCTACCTGGGGTGGAAGGTACGGGATTATTTATTGTCAGGTTCAGAATGGTGAGGTCAGGTGGAGAATGCTGCATCTGATGATCTACCGGGTGGGGTTATAGAGTCTTGGGTAGCTTGGCAGGGGTATCGGACAAGTTGTGAGTAGACCTTCTGCAGTGTTCTATGTTCTTATGTGGGATAGCGATGAAGAAGTTTCTTGGCAAGTGGTTCAGCTATGTTTTAGAAGCCATTGTTCTGGTTGAAATTGTTGGTTATAGAGATAAGCGATGATTCCAGGATTCTTCGGTATTGAGTGTTGTCTTCTGTGGCGATAAGTCTTGAGTTTCTGTAGTTAATTAAATGATTGTGTGAATTGCGATGTTGTACACATGCATTCCTTGTATCGTCAGTCCTGCTTGCGTATTGGTGTTCTGAAATACGTGTTTGGAGGTCTCTTGATGTTTCGCCCACGTATAATTTGTTGCAGTCATTACAAGGGATTATGTATACCCCTGCAGAGGATGGAAGCTTGTTTTGTCTACTACTGGTGATGTCCTTGATGGTCGTGGTTGTGGAGGTAGATACTTGGAATGATGCATTGGAAAAGATGTTGGAAACATGTTTGGCAATGGAGTTGGTAGGGAGGACTATGTATCTCTTCTCGGCAGTGTCTTTTCTGGGTGTGTGTGTGTTAGGTAAGACACATATGCAACAGTTAGACAACTTTATTCCGAAACGTTTCGCCTACACAGTAGGCTTCTTCAGTCGAATACAGAAAGTAGGCAGGAACAGTAGAGATGTGAAGACGATGTAATCAGCCCATCACCCTTGTAGTCGTAGAATTTGAGGTTGTCAGTCCCTCGGCCTGGACAAGTTCAGTTCCATAGTCAGGAACTATCTGAAGATCAAGCGACAGTGCGGAGACTTAAATACTGTCGGAAGGAGAGGTGCATAGTAGTAGTAGTAGTAGTAGTGAGAATGTAGCCACTGAGAGGTCATGTCCCTCTCAGATCCAACACTTCTCACTACTACTACTACTACTACTACTCTGCACCTCTCCTTCCGACAGTATTTAAGTCTCCGCACTGTCGCTTGATCTTCAGATAGTTCCTGACTATGGAACTGAACTTCTCCAGGCCGAGGGACTGACAACCTCAAATTCTACTACTACAAGGGTGATGGACTAATTACATCGTCTTCACATCTCTACTGTTCCTGCCTACTTTCTGTATTCGACTGAAGAAGCCTACTGTGTAGGCGAAACGTTTCGGAATAAAGTTGTCTAACTGTTGCATATGTGTCTTACCTAACAACCTGTCGGTATTGTATACCATTTTGATGTTCTCTGGGTGTGTTGAAGATGTTTAATGCCCGCCGTCTGCAGGACCCACGATACAAGGAATGCATGTGTACAACATCGCAATTCACACAACCATTTAATTAACAACAGAAACTCAAGATTTATCGCCACAGAAGACAACACTCAATACCCAAGAATCCTGGAATCATCGCTTATCTCTATAACCAACAATTTCAACCAGAACAATGGCTTCTATAACATAGCTGAACCACTTGCCAAGAAACTTCTTCATCGCTATCCCACATAAGAACATAGAACACTGCAGAAGGTCTACTCACAACTTGTCCAATACCCCTGCCAAGCTACCCAAGACTCTATAACCCCACCCGGTAGATCATCAGATGCAGCATTCTCCACCTGACCTCACCATTCTGAACCTGACAATAAATAATCCCGTACCTTCCACCCCAGGTAGATCTGTTTGTGACTTGAAAAAGCCCATCGTGTGGGCGAAACGTTGTCAATGAAGGATCACATTAAACTGCATATGTGTTTATTTTTCCATTGTGTCGGTATTTTATACAATTTATTTTCATGGTTCTAAACTTGCAGAATACTTGTCCAGCTGGTTCTAAACTTGCAGAATACTTGTAATAAAGTTGGTAGAATTACCGACAATATGTAAAGTAAAAGGACACAAGTGCAACTAATGTGACATTTTATTGTGGCAACGTTTCGCTCTCCAGGAGCTTTATCAAGCCATTACAAACAATACATGGACACAGAGGGTATATAAAGGCTCAGAGTGAGGTGCAATACTAGTGAGGTACCATTTAGATGTTCACTAGTGGTGGTAGTAGTAGTAGTAGTAGTAGTAGTAGTAGTAGTAGTAGTAGTAGTGACAAAAGTAATACAATATGGTAGAGCAATTAATTCGTACATGAGTAAAAGGATATAAAAGCTATTACTTGGGTAACATAAAAATAGTTTGGACAAATATAGAGTGGTAAGAGGCAGCTTGCTTCAGTGTTCACTCTCTGTAATGTGCTTTGTGTAGCATAACAGGAGAGACTATGTGATGGCAGGGTTTACTGTTTTCAGGAGGATTCTTGCTAAGACTTCAGAGATGGTGAAGCTGCCTTTGTTTTGTTTAATTGTATTCGAAACAGCGATCAGTGCTGATTCGAGGCACTTGCGTCTGCAGAAATTAGTTTCTTTGATCACTAATTGGGCGTCTCTGAATTTCATGAGATGATTGGTGGAATTTCGGTGTTGTACACAGGCGTTGTTCAAGTTATCGTTCCTACATGCGTAAATGTGTTCATTGAGGCGGGTGTCGAGGTTTCTTGCTGTTTCACCTACGTAAATCTTGTCACAGCCTCCACAGGGTATAGTGTAGACTCCTGCATTGACTGGTTCGTGGTGCTTGGATTTTGTCCTGGTTAGATCCTTTATTGAAGTGCTAGAAGCGATGGCGACTCTGGTGTTAGCTTGTGAAAGTACTTTTGAGACGTTCAGTGCAATCTGGCTGTTGGGAAGAATTATAACTTTGTTGGGAGTGGTGTTGATGCGTGGAGAATTAATGATCTGAAGAGCTCTTTTCTTGCAGTATTTGATGAAAAAAGAAGGAAAATGTAACTCAGTGAATGTTTGGTGAATGTATGTACATTCCTCGTCAAGAAACTCAGGACTACAAATTCGGTATGCTCTTAGGAAATACCCGATGATGATGCCTCTTTTGGTCTTGATATCTTGACTGGAATAGAAGTGTGTGAGATCATTTTTATTGGTGGGTTTCCGATAAACTTGAAATCTTAGGTTGTTGTCTACTTTGTGAATGAGGACGTCGAGGAAAGGTAGCTTGTCATTGGACTCTTCTTCTAGTGTAAACTGGATCGCCGGTTCAACTGCGTTGAGCCTTGCCTGAAGATTCCGTACATCAAAACGTTTGGGAGTTATTACGAGGACGTCGTCCACGTAACGTAACCAAGTGACGCTTGAAGGGATGATGTTGGCGAAGTGTTCAGACTCTAGGTGTTCCATGTATAAGTTGGCTAGGACGGCACTGATGGGGGACCCCATTCCCATGCCGTAGGTTTGTTTGTAGAGCTTGTTATTGAAAGAAAAACAGGTGAAATTACCACAGAGTTCAATCAAGTCAACAAAATCTCCGGGAGGTAGAGGAAGATTAAGGTCCTGATTGACTTTACGTCGTAGAACCTCGATGGCTTTTTTGGTAGGTACTTTTGTGAAGAGGGAAGTCACATCCAAACTGCTTAGTTTCTTGTTACGGATGGAGAGGTTACGGATGCGGTTGAGAGTTTCGCCTGAATGTGCCGAAGAACTTTCTAACATCGCTAAGGAAACCTTTGAAACTGCAAGGAATATGAGGGCCAATCTTCAGGTTGACCAACACACTGCTGAGCATATTCTCAGCACAGTCACCCCAGCTAACCTCCAACAGAAGATAAAACTCAATCGCAAACTTCAGTACCTCTGCACTAACAGTCGATGGAAATAAATGGGACGCGAATCCCTGATAAACAACTTATCGTCACGCACCTTAACTGACTACGAAAAACAAGCACTGAGTCTGGGACTCAAATTTACCACCAACATACGCAAACCTAACTATCAACTCAATCTAGTTACCAGGAACCATAGACATAGTGACAGCAACTTCCAGAAGGGTTATATACAGGGCCTTCTCACTGCAGCTTTATGTGAACCTTCTTCTAATCTTCCTAGACGATACATCACTGCTCTTAAGAACCTCGCCAACGACCCCAACATTATCGTCACCACCGCCGACAAAGGAGGTGGAGTCGTCATACTCAACACCAGTGACTACAACACTAAAATGATGGACCTTTTGAATGATCAATCTACATACGAACCCATCAGCACTCAACAGTGGGAGACGCTCACCAAAGATTTTCTATACAAAACCTTGACAAATACTCAAACGCACTAGAGAAGGGAAGAAACTTCTATACTTGTTACCAAGCAACCCTAAACCAGCACACATGTATGGTTTACCAGAGACCCATAAACACAATATTCCTCTCAGACCAATCACGTCAGGAATAGGCAGTGCTCCACACAAACTAGCCGGAGTTCTTGCCAAACATCTTTCCTGCCTTCTGGGGACCATCAGCCCCGCTCATCTTAAACACTCAGGCGACCTTCTCAATCGCATCCGTAACCTCTCCATCCGTAACAAGAAACTAAGCAGTTTGGATGTGACTTCCCTCTTCACAAAAGTACCTACCAAAAAAGCCATCGAGGTTCTACGACGTAAAGTCAATCAGGACCTTAATCTTCCTCTACCTCCCGGAGATTTTGTTGACTTGATTGAACTCTGTGTTAATTTCACCTGTTTTTCTTTCAATAACAAGCTCTACAAACAAACCTACGGCATGGGAATGGGGTCCCCCATCAGTGCCGTCCTAGCCAACTTATACATGGAACACCTAGAGTCTGAACACTTCGCCAACATCATCCCTTCAAGCGTCACTTGGTTACGTTACGTGGACGACGTCCTCGTAATAACTCCCAAACGTTTTGATGTACGGAATCTTCAGGCAAGGCTCAACGCAGTTGAACCGGCGATCCAGTTTACACTAGAAGAAGAGTCCAATGACAAGCTACCTTTCCTCGACGTCCTCATTCACAAAGTAGACAACAACCTAAGATTTCAAGTTTATCGGAAACCCACCAATAAAAATGATCTCACACACTTCTATTCCAGTCAAGATATCAAGACCAAAAGAGGCATCATCATCGGGTATTTCCTAAGAGCATACCGAATTTGTAGTCCTGAGTTTCTTGACGAGGAATGTACATACATTCACCAAACATTCACTGAGTTACATTTTCCTTCTTTTTTCATCAAATACTGCAAGAAAAGAGCTCTTCAGATCATTAATTCTCCACGCATCAACACCACTCCCAACAAAGTTATAATTCTTCCCAACAGCCAGATTGCACTGAACGTCTCAAAAGTACTTTCACAAGCTAACACCAGAGTCGCCATCGCTTCTAGCACTTCAATAAAGGATCTAACCAGGACAAAATCCAAGCACCACGAACCAGTCAATGCAGGAGTCTACACTATACCCTGTGGAGGCTGTGACAAGATTTACGTAGGTGAAACAGCAAGAAACCTCGACACCCGCCTCAATGAACACATTCACGCATGTAGGAACGATAACTTGAACAACGCCTGTGTACAACACCGAAATTCCACCAATCATCTCATGAAATTCAGAGACGCCCAATTAGTGATCAAAGAAACTAATTTCCGCAGACGCAAGTGCCTCGAATCAGCACTGATCGCTGTTTCGAATACAATTAAACAAAACAACGGCAGCTTCATCATCTCCGAAGTCTTAGCAAGAATCCTCCTGAAAACAGTAAACCCTGCCATCACATAGTCTCTCCTGTTATACTACACGAAGCACATTACAGAGAGTGAACACTGAAACAAGCTGCCTCTTACCACTCTATATTTGTCCAAACTATTTTTATGTTACCCAAGTAATAGCTTTCATATCCTTTTACTCATGTACGAATTAATTGCTCTACCATATTGTATTACTTTTGTCACTACTACTACTACTACCACCACTAGTGAACATCGAAATGGTACCTCACTAGTATTGCACCTCACTCTGAGCCTTTATATACCCTCTGTGTCCATGTATTGTTTGTAATGGCTTGATAAAGCTCCTGGAGAGCGAAACGTTGCCACAATAAAATGTCACATTAGTTGCACTTGTGTCCTTTTACTTTACAGAATACTTGTCCAGCTGGTTCTAAACTTGCAGAATACTTGACCAGCTGGTTCTAAACTTGCAGAATACTTCTCCAGCTGGTTCTAAACTTGCAGAATACTTGTCCAGCTGGTTCTAAACTCGCAGAATACTTGTCCAGCTTGTTCTTGAATGGCTTTTCTTCGTGCTTACAACTTCATCGGGCAGTTTATTCTATTCCGGTTTAATTCTGTTTGCATGAAATTTTACCAAACGTTCGTGATGTATCTACAGCATCGAAGTTTCTCTTGAAACAATCCTTTGTGTTTGAGAGAGAGAGAGAGAGAGAGAGAGAGAGAGAGAGAGAGAGAGAGAGAGAGAGAGAGAGAGAGAGAGAGAGAGAGAGAGAATTAGTGAGAGTAGTGAGAGACGTTAGAGAGACAGAGGGATATACGTAAGGAAGAAAAACGACTTGGAAGACGTAGAATAATGCGCTTGAAATGAGTAAATGATAAAATGTGAGAAAATGAGATAGAGGAGTACAGACACATACATGCGTGTGTGTGTGTGTGTGTGTGTGTGTGTGTGTGTGTACACGTAGATATACACAGTTGTGTGCGTGTCTGAATACATGTTTGTGCGCGTATGTGTTTCGACTCATTATTTTCACAAATGTAAGAACATCAATTCCTGACCAGATGGAAAGTCCCAACATCAGTTAAACTTGCAACTAATTCCTTCCTTCTTTCTCGAAAAATTTTCGAAGAGGAAAAAAAAAAGCACAATAATATACAAGATTGTACTGAAGAGCTGAGAAAAATAAGAGTTGAATATCAGATTGAGAAGGAAAGAAAGAGCCTTGTATTAGCTTGGTGTTAGGAGAGCGTTGAGTGATGGTGGTGGTGGTGGTGGTGGTGGTGGTGGTGGTGGTGGTGGTGGTGGTGATGGTGGTGCTGGTGATGGTGGTGGTGATGGTGGTGGTTGTGATGGTGGTGGTAGTGATGGTGGTGGTGGTGGTTGTGATGGTGGTGGTAGTGATGGTGGTGATGGTGGTGCTGGTGGTAGTGATGGTGGTGCTGGTGATGGTGGTGGTAGTGATGGTGGTGCTGGTGATGGTGGTGGTAGTGATGGTGGTGCTGGTGATGGTGGTGGTGATGGTGGTGCTGGTGATGGTGGTGGTGATGGTGGTGGTGGTGATGGTGGTGATGTTGGTGATGGTGGTGGTAATGGTGATGGTGGTGGTGGTGATGGTGGTTATGGTGGTGATTTTGATGGTAGTAGTTATGGTGGTGCTGATAGTGATGGTGTGAGGGTAATGTGCGTTGTGACAGTACCCCCCCCCCCTCCCCAAATACTGCACAGTCTATGGATTTTCCATAAAATTATAGTGTGCATTTATTTTTATTATTATTATTATATTATTATTATTATTATCATCATTTCTCTAATAGATCCAGCGAGACTGTATCACATGTGAGGACGAGTTGAACAGATTCGGTACTGAGCCGCTGGACGAGGCTCAGTTGTCCCTCTCCTTCCTCGAGGGTAACGTGACTAAATATTACCCTACGAGTTACAAAGAGAAAATACAGCAGTTCGTATAAACAAACTCTACCAAACGACAGCTGAAAGCCAGGAAAGCAATGTATGTGATAAAAATACTTTAAAATAAATGAGAGACCGGTAAAGTCAACAGCGGTAACGACTGAATAATAATAATAATAATATCTTTATACCTACAAGTACAAGGTATACAGGCCTAGCTGACATCAGTGACATACTATATAGAAAGCCGTTTGTTATGCAGAGCATTTCGGTCAAATTAGGCTAGTTTTGTCCCTGGATGCGACCCACACCAGTTGACTAACTCCCAGGTACCCTTTTTACTGATGGGGAACGTAGACAACCGGTGTAAAGAAACATGCCCAATGTTTCTACCCTCGCTGGGAATCGAACCCGGACATCACCGTGTGAAGCGAGAGCTTTAGCCTAGTAACGATTGAGAGTGTAATAAGGCGAATACAGGTGACGACTGGGAGAACAATAAAATCATCACTAGTAGCGACTGAATGAGAAACCAATAAAGTCAACAATGGAAACGACTGAACACGCAACGACACTAAAATAATCCCGAAGGAGAAGACTTACAGCAGGTCAAAGAACCAAGAGTATTCAGCTTCTTGATGCTTCAGCAACGTTGTTCTTAGCGCCAGACCAATAGTGTAGTGAGGTCAAGGAACACACTACCTACGCTACCTCTCTACGTATGCTTAAAAGGCCACAAGGGAAGTTACCGGAGTGGCCGTAAGGCGGCGCTGAAGTAAACGTACCACCTCGAACAAGCTGGTTCCACTGTCGAACGACTTGCTACAGTCATAGAAATAAAATATTTTCAAGCAATATCTTTATTAATCAAAATGCTTCGCCCACACAGTGGGCGTTATCACGTTTTGATAAGGTAGAATCACCGATAATATTGGGTTTCTCAAACGTGGAGATGTGTCACCAACCAGCGGCTCTATCAGTCCACTGTAAAGAATAAACGGTGGAAGATGGCAAGAGGTAAGGTGAGGTGTTCAGTCTCTCAGTCTTGGCGAAACATCCCCACGATGAGGATATCCAAGTGTTGTACATGGGTCTTATTCATCTAGACGACATGAAGCTATATTGACTCTAGTGTAAGAACTGGAAAAGTGTCAACACAGACATAGTGAAGTACACGACGCCTGGGTTCAGTGGATACCTATATTAACCACAACATTTTGCCCACAGTGGGTTTATCAAGACTTGTTAAGTAAAAGGACACATGTGCAGCTAATGTGACATTATAACTGGTTGTCGTTCCTAGACAGTGAAATATTGCCACAGTAAAATGTCACATTAGTTGCACATGTGTCCTTTTGCATAACACGTTTCGCCCAGGCTAACGGACTGAACACCTCATCTTACCTCTTCCCATCTTCCACCCTTTATTCTCTTCAGTGGACTGAAAGTGCAGCTGAATGGTGACACATATCCACATTTCAGATACCCAAGTATTACACATGTGTCTTTTTCACCCACTTGTCAGTTTCGTAAAACAATACAACAATTCCCCTCAACTATTCGCTACCAGTCAAAAAGACTTAATTCTTCAAACAGGGTTTAAATTAAATTCTCCACGTATATATTCACTGGTAAATATACATCTCTTGGTGTATATGACCTTGCTACATTACTACAGATTAATCTTATTCGAGAATTTATGAATTTTAGTGAGAAAATAAATTAGTCTATTTTGGTATTAAGACAATGCATTGCAATGGTCTTTTATATGCAGGGTTTTAATTACTCCTAACTAATATAATTAAAATGGAAATGCTAAAGTCTAAAACAAAAAGTTAGGGTTAAGAAACTAGAAGACCAAAAAAAATAAAAAAAATGTTAGTTCCTTCAGAGTCTCGCCAGAGATTAGAAATTTAGAGTACAAATGTAACATGGAGATTAGTAATTTTAACCACCCGACGTGGAAGAAAAAGTTCAG
>NC_091312.1:11574183-11576683 GCF_038502225.1 Cherax quadricarinatus
CACCCACCACAAACACCTGCAGAAGGACTCCAGCCACGACACCCCCAAGGCAACTGAACAATCCAAACCAACCATCACACGCCGATCCCTCTGTTTCCACCCCCCGCACACCACAGTTACAGTATTAGAACAGAAGTTGAAGGTTTGGTACACAAATGCAGATGGATTAACGAATAAACATGAGGAATGGCAAGAAAGAATCTATGAGAAGTCCCCAGACATCATAGCAGTTACAGAAACAAAACTCACGGAGACAATAACAGATGCAATCTTCCCACCAGGATACCAGATCATGAGGAAAGATAGAAGGGGCAGGAGGGGGAGGTGGGGTTGCTCTGCTCGTAAAAAACAGATGGAAATTCGAGAAAATGGAAGGCATATATGAGACGGGAGAAAGAGACTACATAGCAGGTACACTTCAGTCTGGGGAACACAAAGTGGTCATTGCAGTGATGTATAATCCACCACAGAACTGCAGGAGGCCAAGAGAGGAATATGAAGAGAGCAACAGAGCAATGGTGGACACACTTGCTGAAGTGGCAAGAAGAGCTCACTCCAGCAGAGCAAAGTTGCTGGTTATGGGGGATTTCAACCACAGGGAGATTGACTGGGAAAACCTGGAGCCACATGGGGGTCCCGAAACATGGAGAGCCAGGATGTTGGACGTGGTGCTGGAAAACCTCATGCACCAACATGTTAAGGACACTACCAGAGTGAGAGACATTGAGGACATCAAGTATGAGAGTCCCCTAGGAGCTAGCGACCACGTGGTTCTGTGCTTTGAATACATAGTAGAGCTGCAAGTGGAGAGAATAACAGGAGTTGAATGGGAAAAGCCTGACTATAAAAGAGGGGACTACATAGGGTTGAAGAACTTCCTGCGGGAGGTCCAGTGGGACAGAGAACTGGCAGGAAAGCCAGTAAATGAAATGATGGAATATGTAACAACAAAATGCAAGGAGGCAGTGGAAAGGTTTATTCCCAATACAAGATACTGTGGGGAATAGACAAGGTGGACAGAGATAGGATGTTCCAGAGAGGGGACACAGGGACAAGGGGTCACAACTGGAAGCTGAAGACTCAGACGAGTCACAGGGACGTTAGGAAGTATTTCTTCAGTCATAGAGTCGTCAGCAAGTGGAATAGCCTAGCAAGTGAAGTAGTGGAGGCAGGAGCCATACACAGTTTTAAGAAGAGGTATGACAAAGCTCAGGAAGCAGAGAGAGAGAGGACCCAGTAGCGATCAGTGAAGAGGCGGGGCCAGGAGCTGAGTCTCGACCCCTGCAACCACAATTAGGTGAGTACACAAACACACACACACACACACACACACCCGCGACATTCCCAACGCAACTGAGCAACCTATACTCCAACCCACTCACTGTTCCCTCTGCCACCAACCCCCATATCACAAACCTCACCCCAACAGCTGTCCCTTATGGGCATTCTGACCCCACCCCCATCAACACATACCCCACCTACACCACAGCCCCATATAGGCCCCCACCAAGGCTCTCCCTCCCCCAACCCCAATATACTTGCATGACCACAATGATAGAAAAGAAACTAAAGGTTTGGTACACAAATGCGGATGGAATAATGAATAAACATGAGGAGTGGAATGAAAGAATCAGTGAAAAATCCCCAGACATCATAGCAGTCACAGAAACAAAACTCGCTGAGATAATAACAGACACAATCTTCCCAACAGGATATCAGATCCTGAGGAAAGATAGAAGGAGTAGAGGGGGAGGAGGGGTTGCACTGCTCATAAAACACCAATGGGGATTTGAGGAAATGGAAGGCATGGACATGATTGGAGAAAGAGACTACATTGTAGGTACAATTCAGTCCGGAGAACATAAAGTAGTCATTGGAGTGATGTATAACCCACCACAGAACTGCAGGAGGCCAAGAGAGGAGTACGAAGAAAACAACAGGGTGATGGTGGACACACTGGCTGAGGTGGCAAGAAGAGCTCACTCGAGCAGAGCAAAGTTACTGGTAATGGGCGATTTCAACCACAGGGAGATCGACTGGGAAAACCTGGAGCCACATGGGGGTCCCGAAACATGGAGAGCAAAGATGATGGATGTGGTACTTGAAAACCTCATGCATCAACATGTCAGGGACACAACCAGAGAGAGAGGGGAGGATGAGCCAGCAAGACTGGATCTTGTGTTCACCCTGAGCAGTTCAGACATCGAGGACATCACTTACGAGAGGCCCCTTGGAGCTAGCGATCATGTGGTTCTGAGTTTTGACTATATAGTAGAGTTACAAGTGGAGAAGGTAACAGGAACTGAAGGGGACAGGCCAAACTATAAAAGGGGGGACTACACAGGTATGAGAAACTTCCTGCAGGAGGTTCAGTGGGACAGAGAAATGGTAGGAAAATCAGTAAACGAGATGATGGAATATGTGGCAACAAAGTGCAAGGAGGCAGAGGAAAGTTTTGTTCCCAAGGGAAACAGAAATAATAGGAAGACCAAGACGAGTC
>NC_091312.1:11581683-11651683 GCF_038502225.1 Cherax quadricarinatus
AATAATAATAATAATAATAATAATAATAATAATAATAATAATAAATTATTATTATTATTATTATTATTATTATAAAATACGTGGGGAAGACCTAATCCCGTGGAGGTCAATGAAAGGTAATCAGATTTGATCCTATGAAGAAGAAGAAGAGGTTTGTTCCAGTTCCTCGGATCAAGAGACCTTCACCAGCACCGAGGCACCTCCAAACTAGGTTGAAATAACTGACCAGAAGTTAGAATTGTTTCTGAGTCTGGTCATGAGTGCCAGGAGGTACCAGGTTCATGGGTGCCAGGAGGTGCTAGATTCATGGGTGCCAGGAGGTGCTAGATTCATGGGTGCCAGGAGGTGCTAGATTCATGGGTGCAAGAACGTGCCATATTCATGGGTGCAAGGTGCCGGATTAATGGATTCCAGGAGAGGCCAGATTCATGGGCTCCAGGAGATACCAGGTTCATGGGTGCCAAGAGGTACAAGATTCATGGGTGCCAGGTTAATGGAGGCCAGGAGTTACCAGATTTATGGGTACCAGGAGGTGCCAGCAGTCCTTAGTAATTCCTTGAAAATGGCTTATCAAGGCACCGAGTATAGTGCCGGTTGGTGCCACTAATTTTACAGTACCACCCAACTCACAGTGCCGCCCACCTCACAGTGACACCCACCTCACAGTGCCACCCAACTCACAGTGCCATGCACCTCACACAGCCACTCATCTCACAGTGCCACCCACCTCACAGTGCTACCAACCTCACAGTGCCACCAACCTTACAGTGCCACCCACTTCACAGTGCCACGCAACTCACAGTACCACCCAACTCATAATGCCACCAACCTCACAGTGCCATCCACCTCAGAGTGCTATCTACCTCACAGTGCCACCCACCTCACAGTGCCACTCAACTCTCAGTGCCATGCACCTCATAGTGCTACCAACTTCATAGTGCCACCCACCTCACAGTGCTACCCACTTCACAGTGCCACCCAACTCACAGTGCCGCCCACCTCACAGTGACACCCGCCACACAGTGCCACCCAACTCACGATGCCACCCACATCACAGTGCTACCAACCTCACAGACTATCCACTTCACAGTGCCACCCGCCTCACAGTGCTACCGAACTCACAGTGCCACCCACCTCACAGTGCCACCCAACTCACAGTGCCACCCAACTCACAGTGCCACCAACTCACAGTGCCACCCAACTTACAGTGCCACCCAACTCACAGTGCCACCAACTCGCAGTGCCACCCAACTCACAGTGCCACCAACTCACAGTGCCACCCAACTCACAGTGCCACCCAACTCACAGTACCACCCAACTCACAGTGCCACGAACTCACAGTGCCACCCAACTCACAGTGCCACCCAACTCACAGTACCACCCAACTCACAGTGCTACCCAACTCACAGTGCCACCCAACTCACAGTGCCACCAACTCACAGTGCCATCCACTTCACAGTGCCACCAACTCACAGTGCCACCAACTCACAGTGCCACCCATGCATGTGTAGTTAACTCGTTGAGTCTTGTTAGGTAAAAAGTGTCATAATAAGTATGCCATAATAAGGATATATAGTTACAACTCCGGGCCGACTATTGATCAGCTGACATGTACAGCCGACTAACTTGATCAGCTGACAACTACCTGGAGTCTACCTGGAGGGTATTCCGGGGATCAACATCCCCGCGGCCCGGTTCACGGCCAGGCCTCCCGGTGGATCAGGACCTGATCAATCAGGCTGTTACTGATAGCCGCACGTAGTCCAACGTACGAACCACAGCCCGGCTGATCCAGCACCGACTTTAAGTATCTGTTCATCTTCCTCTTGAAGGCAGCCAGGGGCCTATTGGTAATTCCCCTTATGCATGGTGGGAGGCTGTTGAACAGTCTTGGGCCCCGGATACTTAGGGTATTTTCTCTTAGTGTACCAGTTGTGCCCTTACATTTAATTGGGGTATTTTGCATCGCCTGCCCAATCTCTTACTTTCGTAGGGAGTGATTTGTATGTGCAGATTCAGGACCATTCCTTCTAGGACTTTCCAAGTGTAGATTATGATATACTGATCAGTTGACCTGATCAGCTGATTCTATTCACCAGCTCCAGATATTTTTCTAAGACGACAGTTCCTGAAAGGTTGAATTGCGAGTGTCTCTTTAAGGAAAATATTAAGGGAAGTCCTTGTTAGAGTTGTATGAATAACTATTTGTGAGTACCTATGTGTAAGTACCTATTTGTGAGTACCTATGTGTAAGTACCTATTTGTGGGTACCTATGTGTGAGTGTTTATTCGTGAGTACCTATGTGTGAGTACTTATTTATGAGTACCTATGTGTGAGTATCTATTAGTGAGTACCTATGTGTGAGTACCTATTTGTGAGTACCTATTAGTATTTACCTATTTGTTGTCACCTATTTAAAAATAATTGCTTGTGATTTACGTATCTGTGATTACCTGTTTGTTGCTACACAGAATGATCTATCGTTGCTTTAGAAACCAGCATTCAGTGTATCGTGTGTCAGCATGTGACGTCACTCAAGTAATTATGACACGGTCGTATAATTATGTTCCTGTACGAAGCAAAACACAATACCAATACACATTAGGCTGCATTTCACCTACACACCACCAGTTCAGAAGACCTTAATTGCTGAAGCAGAGATGAAAAAGCTCTCTCGATGTATATACACTGAGGGTTATACACATCTTAGTGTATAGATTTTGTTATAAATAAAAAAAAAAAACATTAAAATGTATAAAAGTTGAATAACTTAACGTGTTACATCGGAGTGAATCGCGAAAAAAATATAGTTGTCATACCGCAAACATTTCCCTCACTCGTTGCCAGACGTATGTGACGTTACACATACGTTTTAATGGATAGACGTAACATAAACAACAGCTGAACATCGCGTATGATTCACGTACTAAGTCACTAAATTTTAAAACAGCGACCTCGCTGGCAAGCTGCAAACTCGCATTCACCGAACGGCAAGTTACCCATAACTACCAATATATCAACTATTGCAACTCGGGAGGTGCTCCATGCTTGTTGCAAAGTCACTTTGAGGTTGTGAGCCTCTCTCAAGAACACTCGGGAACGCCACACATACAGTTATTAACCTGTTATTGACGTGTGAGAACACTGTGTTCTTCTCACCCAGTTGTGAACTGGTGTGATTATTCGTGTGTTATTGGTGATTTATCTGGTTTTATTGGTAATTTTTTTGCTTTTACTGGTTATTTCTCTTGTTTTTGTTTTATTGGTGACTACTCTTTTGTTGATTTCTTTTGTTTTATTGGTGATTTCTCACTTATTCTTGTTTTATTGGTGATTTACTATAGTTTTACTGGTAATTTATCTTGTTTTATTGTGCTTACCCTTGCTTTATTGGTGATTATTTTACTCTTGTTCCGAAACAACAGTGATGAATGTCATTGAATGGGGAAATTAAATTAAGATAAACACAAAAGGATAGGGATTTTATGAAGGAGTGTTGTGATGTAGGATGGATAGTATGAAGGAGTGTTGTGATGTAGGATGGATAGTGTGAAGGAGTGTTGTGATGTAGGACGGATAGTATGAAGGAGTGTTGTGATGTAGGATGGATAGTATGAAGGAGTGTTGTGATGTAGGATGGATAGTATGAAGGAGTGCTGTGATGTAGGATGGATAGTGTGAAGGAGTGTTGTGATGTAGGATGGATAGTGTGAAGGAGTGTTGTGATGTAGGACGGATAGTATGAAGGAGTGCTGTGATGTAGGATGGATAGTATGAAGGAGTACTCTGATGTAGGATGGATAGTATGAAGGAGTGCTGTGATGTAGGATGGTTAGTATGAAGGAGCACTGTGATGTAGGATGGATAGTATGAAGGAGTGCTGTGATGTAGGATGGATAGTATGAAGGAGTGCTGTGATGTAGGATGGATAGTATGAAGGAGTACTGTGATGTAGGATGGATAGCGTGAAGGAGTACTGTGATGTAGAATGGATAGTATGAAGGAGTACTGTGATGTAGGATGGATAGTATGAAAGATTGTTTGTTAAAGGATGGATAGATGGAGAAATTATTGTGATATCAGGATGGATAGATGGAGAAATTATTGTGATATCAGGATGGATAACTGGAGGCAGTGCTGTGGAGTTGGGATGGATAGTTGTTGTTGTGAGTGGTGTGATGTCTGAGTGGTTAGGGAGTGGGGATAGAGGAAGGAAGTGAAAGGGTCCAACTATCTGTTAAACTGTGAATAGAAAGGAACTCCAGGAAGTGCTTAGTTCGCCACGTATACTTTCCAAGAGAGAGAGAGAGAGAGAGAGAGAGAGAGAGAGAGAGAGAGAGAGAGAGAGAGAGAGAGAGAGAGAGAGAGAGAGAGAGAGAGAGAGAGAGATATCTGTCATTTCAGCAGAGCCTTCAGCACAGGAGGGATGTGGGTGGCCTTACTGTTATGTACAAAACCAATATTGTCAAAGTACCACACTTGGATCCACTTCGAGGACAGCGAGAAGCAAGCTTCTATATCACAAGACGGGCAGAAAGCAGCAACTTCACTCTGGCTGTACCCTTCTCCAGAACATCACTTCATCTGAGATCATTTATCCCCAGGATGACTCGAGTCTGGAACACATTCGTACAACATTATAACGTCAAAGAGATAAAGTCAATTGATCAAATGAAAATGCTGGCCCACAGATGGCTCCAACTTCATCTTGTTCCCTACTTGTATGTCTCATAACAATAACAATGCTTTCAAATAAGGTGATGTAGGTAACAGCTCTTAGCTTGCCAATAAAGTTAGGAATCCTTAACCTGTAAATAGCTTGTCAATAAAGCTAGGGATCCTTAACCTTGTCAAACCCTGTGTAAAAGAGAGAGAGAGAGAGAGAGAGAGAGAGAGAGAGAGAGAGAGAGAGAGAGAGAGAGAGAGAGAGAGAGAGAGAGAAAAAAGAGAGATAGGGTTTGTGTTTGTATGAGTATATCTATTGAAAAATTTTAGCAACAACACAGTGACACATTCACTGCTACCATCTTTTTAAATATATAAAAAATTACAGTAATATACCTGCTCACGATAAATGGATGTAAGAAAATACTATATTTAGCCTTACGAATTACCAAAGTCTGATTGCGAGATTGTATCGAAGTTTGAGTTCTGAATTTCTCTATAATTCTCTCTCTCTATCTCTCCTTCACCCCTTTATGTTCCTCCTCGTAGGACACAGGCCACCCATCGCCACGGAAGACGCGACTCACTAAACACCATCAACTTTGCGTCAATCCGCCTTGATTGCAGTGGTGGGAGCTGCCCTGCCTCCCTCCCTCACCCAGTGACATTCTTGGCGGAGCGTGACTCAAGTCTCGCTGTTGTCTACGTACGAAGGGAAATGCTTCAAGCCTGGATGCTCCACTACCTGGAGACGTATTGGCCAGCTTCTCCTTCACCTGGAGGAGTATTGGTGAGGTTCTGTTTCCTCCTGGAGGAGTATTGGTCAGCATCTCCTCCACCTAGAGGAGTATTAGTGAGGATTTGTTTCCTCCTGGAGGAGTATGGATTAAGCCTTGGCTGCCCATTCTTATGAAGGAACATGGCCGAAGCCTTGTCTTCCTCTCTTCTTGGAAGAAAGAGTGACAAATATGAAGACAGAGACACGTATTAAGAAAAGGGATAAAGTTTCGTTCTGTGAAGTGCTTTATAGTTTCAATTTTTTACAGTAACTTCATAAAGCTCTTCTCAGAGCGACAGGTCATCCTTATTTAAGCTTGACTGGAAAATTGTATCTTAGTTTTAACTCTGAAGGAGTGTCGGTCAGACTCTGGCTTCCCTTCTCTAACACATGTTGCAGGTTGCACCTGCATGTGTGTGTGTGTGTGTGTGTGTGTGTGTGTGTGTGTACTCACTTAATTGTACTCACCTAATTGTGGTTGCAGGGGTCGATTCATAGCTTCTGGCCTCGCCTCCTTACTGGTCGCTACTAGGTCCACTCTCTCTCTGCTCCATGAGCATGTGCATGTGTGTAACTGTCTAGGTATACTTATCTGTGCTTAAGTGGGTTGAGCACTTTCGTGGTCTCTCAGTCACATTATCCAGGAAGAGTGAGAGATTACACTAGCGCTTTGAATATAATTTCCACTCAGTGTGGTTAAATTGTAGGCTATTATATCGCTTTCTCACTCGTAATCCTGTTGCATGTATAGTTATAATCATATGCTTGTGAATGCATGTACCCTTGTCGTAATCTAAATCTTCATTGTTCTTTCCTAAAGCTCAGTTAAATTATCCTCTCAGAAAATCCCCCACTTTGCATAACAAACTCAAGCCATTTACATAACGTTTCCCCGATCCCAGAATCATGCTTTGAGAATTACCCACCTTCCTGTCTACTGCGCGATATATATATGTTTTTCCGATATTTCCACTTAGAAAGTTATAGAAGACGGCGTCTATCGATCGGCTAATATAATTACTAAATTAAGCAACGGTGTGTTGACACTGCGTGCTTCGTGTACCCCCATCATATGACAAGAAAATCCCATTAACTGATTAAAGTAGACTTATTTAGCTTGAGAGTTGCTTGTCTTCCCTCCAGCACTTGTCAGCTGAATGCTGGTAACCATCATCAGTTTTATATACATCTGCGTGTTTGCCTTTTTCTTCCTCTTCTTTTCCTTATTCCAGTTTTTTCAGTGTCAACTTTCCCTCTATTTAGCTTTAAGCTTCCTCCTATCGCCGACATGCATTAGAGTACTCACGGCAAAGACAGCCAAATCAAGGCTGATCTGAAGGCTTCATTATTATTATTGAAATCAAAACTAAGCGCTAAACTCACAAGGTTCATACAACTGATGGCTTCCTTACATACCGAAGATGAGGGATGTACCTTACATATCGAATGTACTTTGCATACCGATGTACCTTACCGAAGATGAGGGATGTTTGTCGCCATTAAGTGGAGACAATCTCCAAGAAAAGAGCTGGTCAGTTTTCTTTCTCTCACAGCCAGATTTTCCGAGATGATTCCTCATCTCATTCCGTTGATATCTTTCGGTGTTGTAAAACTGAAGCTTGGTGATCAGATGGACAACACAACCAAGAGGTTTGCAAGTGACTGTCTTCGGGTAGATCACTCACTACCAGGTCGGAGGAGGAGGAGGAGGCAGAGATATAAGCAGGAAAGTTTACAATTTTTTTATGTCAAACTTTGCAGAAAGTTCATCAAAATACTCCTGTGCAAGATGTTGATTTAGTTCACTAACAATTATAATCTGTTGATATTAATGTTGAAGTAAGACTAAATTATCCACCGAAAAGTTTACTGGGTTTGCTCTCTGTCACTGAGGTCTGTGCATTGCACACCCTAGTATGGAGGAAATAGAGCTTATGCATAGCCTGAAGAACAACATTTCTAGGTCATAAATAACAACATCAATGAGCTGGGCGTGTATACTTTTGCTAAAGTATACGGTAATGCCATCTCCATCACCCTGCCTGTCTCGCCGCATCTGTGAGGTGTGGAGAATAGTCTTAGTAATATAATCCTGAGTCCTGTCGTCCGAGAATGTTTCCACAACGGCAATCATATATGAATGATAAATATTCACGAAACTTAGTGTGAGTTCATCATCACTGGCAGAACTGATGCTGTGTAGACTAGCTCATAATGTTTGTATATAGCTCGACTAAACTTAAGTTTAAGGTGTACGTCCTTTAGGCAGGTAGGACACTGGGGCGTAGCTTTGTGGTCTTGTGCAAGGCACAAAACTGATGTAGGAGTTGCTGGGTGAGCAACAAACCTGCTATCCTGTTCGTTTGATCAGAGATTAAATCACTAAAGAACCGTCGATCATGTCTGCCCAGTTCTCTCTTAGACTAAAATTATCTTGGTGTCCTTTTTTATGGCAGCAATTACACATAATATCTCACAAGCAGTTGTCAGCAGTGTGGACCCTCTGGCGACAGCTCCGAAGGCGGTGTCCTGATCACTGTTGCTAACTCGGCGATTGATTTCCTTACATGTTCTAATGCTGACTATGATAAGATCGCCGCTCATCCTGATGATTATGTACCTGGTGGGTGCGTGTCTGGGACAGTGTCGGAGGGAGATATGATGTCCGTGAATGGTGGCCTCGAACTCTTCCGCTTCCTCGTTCAGACCTACTGCCGGACATATCCCAGCTGCTAGTACTTTTGCCTGGCACTTACTCAGGGACAGTGTCTGTCAGGCGATTATTAGCTGCGGCAGCCGCAGGCGGAGAAGAACCCGATTCCCACCCCCCTTCCCCTACAATATCTCTCTCTCTCTCTCCCCCTCTCAAGGGAGGTTCCTTGATGCTGGTGAGGGGCTCTTGATTTAAAGATTTAGATTTGTGCTCCAGTGCCTCGAATCAAGTCTGAATGCCTTTCATTACCTCCAGGCAGTGTGTGGTTTAGAGTTCCATCATGAACGTAGTAATAATAACTCTCTCTCTCTCTCTCTCTCTCTCTCTCTCTCTCTCTCTCTCTCTCTCTCTCTCTCTCTCTCTCTCTCTCTCTCTCTCTCTCTTTCTCTCTCTCTCCCTCTCCCTTTCCCGCTCTTTTCCTTCTTTCTCTCTCTCTCTCACACACACACTCACTCTCTTCTCACCGTGCTCACCCCCAGTAAAGAGTGCATTAAGGCATCACAATGATTTATTGTCTGACATCAGACAGCGTCGTAATTTGCGTTGTTACGCTGGTCTTGGGCGCTGGCCAGTAATCTTCCTGCCCCACCTGAGCCAGGTCTGAGCAACCACTCAACCATCTGGTAATACAAGACGTAGATGAACGTTATCCAGCCTTCGAACTGACCACGCTCTTTCCGACTTGCTACATTGCCTCAATTTCTGCACGAAATAAATCCGAAGTAACTTTTAGTTAGTTGTTTGAGTTATGTGTCGATACATATTTGTGATCATAATATTTCTGTAAACTATTGTTTGATTAGGAAATTGAAGTTTTCCGTGATTGCCCGAACCTTCTAAAGATTTAATGCATCGGGAAAAGAGTGAAAGAGAGAGAGAGAGAGAGAGAGAGAGAGAGAGAGAGAGAGAGAGAGAGAGAGAGAGAGAGAGCGAGAGAGCGAGCGAGAGAGAGAGAGAGAGAGAGAGAGAGAGAGAGATAGTAGACACTATCCTTAAAAAATTAAATATTTAGTAATGATGGTAGATTCGCCGACACAATGTTAGGTAAAAAGACACAAATGCGACTATTGTGACATTTTATTGTGGCAACGTCTCGCTCTCAGAGGAGCTTTGTCAAGCCGTTACCTAACTAACGGCTTAACAAATCTCCTGGAGAGCAACAAGTTGCCACAATAAGATGTTAGGTTAGGTAAGTGAGTTAAGTAACGGCTTGACAGAGCTTCTGGAGAGCGAAACAATGCCACAATGAAATGTTCCATTAGTTTCAGCTGTCTACCTTGTACCTAACGATTAATTAAATCCAAATATACACACCCCAGTGGGCAGTGTCATTACAACCAGACAAACATACATACAAAAAAGTATTTACACACCATGAAAAAAATTGCAAGAATATTCACCATCACTGTTGAGACCTCGAGACGTCTGGCTAAAGCTACATCATTCGTCTGTCTAACTTCTTTGCTAATTACCAAACTTTATACGAGAGACAAAACTCCTGGTGTCTGCTTCCAAAAATAATTATTTTTTTAAGAAATTTTGGCAGTGTTATATATATATATATATATATATATATATATATATATATATATATATATATATATATATATATATATATATATTCCTCTGTTATGTGGATATTTAAGGCAGAGCGAAAAATAAAAAGAAATAATATTCGTCACATTATCAGCAGAGACCTTCAACAAATGGGAACATTTTATTTTTATCTCCAGAAGGAAAGACATTTTTTTTTATATAAAAACGTGAGGTTAAGATCAATTTTTTCTTAAACTCGGCACTGCAGAAAAAAACAGAGTGATGTAAATTGTACTTCCAATGTATTGTAATTAGGCCCTTCAGTGAGTTGCAAATAGGCCTTCTAAGATATTGTAAGCAGGTCTATTAAAAATGAGGTAAATAGACCCCTCAAGGTATTGCAAATACACCTCACAATGGAAATACAATAAGATGCACAATAGCTACTCACATCTATGAAGACAAATAGATATTTGAAATGGTTGGAATGATTGGAATGGGTAAAAGTGAGTAGTGACAGTGGTGAGCGAGACGGTCAGAGGTTATAGTTACGTTGGTTTTAATGGTGACGGTGGTTTAGTGATTGTGGTAGTGCTGGTGATGGTGAATGGTGAAGGGTAGTGGTGGTAGTAGTGAGTAGTGATGGTAGCAGTGGCGGTAGTGTTGGTGGTGGTAGTGGTGAGTGGTAGTGACGGAAGGTAGTGCTGGTAGAGGGGAATGGTTATAACAGTATTGGTTAGTGGCACTAGTGGTGAGTGGTGATGGAGGCAGCAGTGGTGGTAGTGGTGAGAGTGGTAGACATGGCAGTAAGATGTGCTGATGGTTTTGACAGTAATGGTGGTAGTTGTTATAGTGATGGTGCTGGTAGCAACACTGCTATCAAAATCTCATTTCTTGAATTATTTTGTTAAAAAAAAAAACACTGCAAAGGGTAAACAATCTTAAAATGTCAAAAAAGTTTTCAGGAAATTAAAATATTAAACGAAAAATCGAAACTAAATTGTATAAAATGGGAGACAGGAAATGTCTGAAATACTGTACTGTGAAAAAAAAAAAATATCCGAAAATACCTAAAATATTTCTGAAATATTCATGTAACTCACTGATTATGTGGAATTTTTACGGAGTATATTTCGTAGCATGGAGATAATGTATGAATACAGAAACACACACACACACACACACACACACACACACACACACACACACACACACACACACACAATGGGCGCCTGTGACGAGCGGGGTCCCACAAGGGTCAGTCCTGGGACCAGTGCTATTCTTCATATATGTGAATGACATGACGGAAGGGATAGACTCAGAAGTGTCCCTGTTTGCAGATGATATGAAGTTAATGAGGAGAATTAGATCAGATGCGGACCAGACAGGTCTACAAAGAGACCTGGACAGGCTGGATGCGTGGTCCAGCAACTGGCTCCTAGAATTTAACCCTGCCAAATGCTAGGCGGCCAAAGGCTGCAAGCCTCACTCAAGGAGAAAGAACTAGGAGTTAGTATAATACCGAGTACATCGCCAGAAGCACACATTAACCAAATAACTGCTGCGGCATATGGGCGCCTGGCAAACCTGAGAATAACTTTCTGATGCCTCAGTAAGGAATCGTTCAAGACTCTATACACTGTGTACGTCAGGCCCATACTGGAGTACGCAGCACCAGTTTGGAACCCACACCTGGTTAAACACGTCAAGAAATTAGAGAAAGTGCAAAGGTTTGCAACAAGGCTAGTTCCAGAGCTAATAGGAATGTCCTACGAAGAAAGATTAAGGGAAATCGGTCTGACGACATTGGAGGACAAGAGAGTCAGGGGAGACATGATAAGGACATACAAAATATTGCGTGGAATAAACAAGGTGGACAGAGACAGGCTGTTCCAGAGATGGGACACAGAAACAAGGGATCACAATTGGAAGCTGAGTACTCAGATGAGTGAAAGTGATGTTAGGAAGTATTTCTTCAGCCACAGAGTAGTTAGGAAGTGGAATAGTCTGGCAAGAGACGTAATGGAGGCAGGAACCATACATAGTTTTAAGACGAAGTATGATAAAGGTCATGGAGCAGGGTGAGGGAGGACCCAGTAGCGGACAGAGAAGAGGCGGGGCCAGGAGCTAAGTCTCGACCTCTGCAACTGCAATTAGGTGAGTACACACACACAAACACACACACACACACACACACACACACACACACACACACACACACACTCACACTTACAAATACACACACACACACACACACACACACACACACTCACATGTGGGGAAGTGTCAAAGTGGGAGCCTGTGACCAGCGGGGTCCCACAGGGGTCAGTCCTAGGACCAGTGCTGTTTCTGGTATTTGTTAACGACATGACGGAAGGAATAAACTCCAAAGTGTCCCTGTTTGCAGATGACGTGAAGTTGATGAGAAGAATTCATTCGATCGAAGACCGGGCAGAACTACAAAGGGATCTGGACAGGCTGCAGACCTGGTCCAGCAATTGGCTCCTGGAGCTCAAGCCCACCAAGTACAAAGTCATGAAGATTGGGGAAGGGCAAAGAAGACCGCAGATGGAGTACAGTCTAGGGGACCAGAGACTACAAACCTCACTCAAGGAAAAAGATCTTAGGGTGAGTATAACACCAGGCACATCTCCTGAAGCGCACATCAACCAAATAACTGCTGCAGCATATGGGCGCCTAGCAAACCTCAGAACAGCATTCCGACATCTTAATAAGGAATCGTTCAGGACCCTGTACACCGTGTCCGTTAGGCCCATTTTGGAGTATGCGGCACCAGTTTGGAACCCACACCTAGCCAAACACGTAAAGAAACTAGAGAAAGTGCAAAGGTTTGCAACAAGACTAGTCCCAGAGCTAAGAGGTATGTCCTACGAGGAGAGGTTAAGGGAAATCAACCTGACGACACTGGAGGACAAGAGAGATAGGGGGGACATGATAACGACATACAAAATACTGAGAGGAATTGACAAGGTGGACAAAGACAGGATGTTCCAGAGATTGGACACAGTAACAAGGGGACACAGTTGGAAGTTGAAGACACAGATGAATCACAGGGATGTTAGGAAGTATTTCTTCAGCCACAGAGTAGTCAGTAAGTGGAATAGTTTGGGAAGCGATGTATTGGAGGCAGGATCCATACATAGCTTTAAGCAGAGGTATGATAAAGCTCACGGCTCAGGGAAAGTGACCTAGTAGCGATCAGTGAAGAGGCGGGGCCAGGAGCTCGGACTCAACCCCCGCAACCTCAACTAGGTGAGTACAACTAGGTGAGTACACACACACACACACATGCACACACACACACACACACACACACACACACACACACACACACACATACACACACACACACACACACATACACATGTAATGGATATCCTTTGAAAAAAAGGACATCTAAGATCTCTTCAATATTGTTTTTTGTGTCTCATAAGCCGTGACTAGACGTGAGCTGTGTTGGAGAGTGTTGGATAATGTTGGAGAGTGTTGGGGAATGTTGGAGAGTGTTGGGGAGTGTGAGACACATCTGGGGAGTGTTGGGGGAATGTGGGAGAGTGTTGGAGAATGTTGGAGAGTGAGAGTGAGAGGTGAGTGTTGACTAGTGGGTGAAGGAACTGGGGAGGGTAATTGGTGAGGAGAAAAAGATAATGGAATATCGTGGAGTGAAGGAGGGGGAGATGATGAGGGGTGAGGGGGTTGGGGTGGAATGGTTGGAGTGAGAGAAGAGAAGGTGAAGTGAGAGAAGGTGTAGAGAGAGGTGTAGTGAGAGAAGGTGAAGTGAGAGAGAGTTTAGTGAGAGAGGTACAGTTCAAAGGTTGATGAAGTGAGGGAGAGAAAAAGTGAGAGAAGGTGGAGAGAGAGTGGATGGAGTGAGGGAGAGAGGAGTGGGATAGGATGGAGTAAAAGGGGGAAGTAAGAGAGGAAGTTTGAATGGTAGACCGAATTATAAAAAAAAAAAGAAGGAAAAATAAAAAAAATATAAAAGAGAGCAGGAGCATAGAAGGTTAGAAGAGATAAAAGAATAAGAGAAAAAGACGGATAAACAAGTGTGAGGAACATGACTGCTGGGAAACTTTTTTTTCTCGATTTACATACACACACACATATATATAGGTCAGTGTATATGCATATATATATATATATATATATATATATATATATATATATATATATATATATATATATATATATATATATATATATATATATATATATATATATATATATGTCGTGCCGAATAGGCAGAACTTGCGATCTTGGCTTAAATAGCAACGCTCATCTTGCCATATAGGACAAGTGAAAATTTGTGTATGCAATAATTTCGCCAAAATCATTTTGAACCTAACGAAAAAAATATATTTCACTGTGTTTGTTTAGTATTAAATTATTGTAAACAAATCTAAAATATATTTAGTTGGGTTAGGCTAAAATAAATTGTTCTTGTAATAATAAGGTTAGGCAAGTTTTCTAAGATTCTTTTGGAGCAAAATTAAAAAAATTTACATTAACATTAATGAAAAAAATATATCTTAAAACGAATAAGAGAAAATTTTAGAAAGGATTTAATTTTAAATGAGTTCTTGCTAATTGACCAGTTTTACATATTCGGAAGGGTTGTTGAGGTGGTTCGGACATGTAGAGAGAATGGAGCGAAACAGAATGACTTCAAGAGTGTATCAGTCTGTAGTGGAAGGAAGGCGGGGTAGGGGTCGGCCTAGGAAGGGTTGGAGGGAGGGGGTAAAGGAGGTTTTGTGTGCGAGGGGCTTGGACTTCCAGCAGGCATGCGTGAGCGTGTTTGATAGGAGTGAATGGAGACAAATGGTTTTTAATACTTGACGTGCTGTTGGAGTGTGAGCAAAGTAACATTTATGAAGGGATTCAGGGAAACCGGCAGGCCGGACTTGAGTCCTGGAGATGGGAAGTACAGTGCCTGCACTCTGAAGGAGGGGTGTTAATGTTGCAGTTTAAAAACTGTAGTGTAAAGCACCCTTCTGGCAAGACAGTGATGGAGTGAATGATGGTGAAAGTTTTTCTTTTTCGGGCCACCCTGCCTTGGTGGGAATCGGCCGGTGTGATAATAAAAAAAAAAAATATATATATATATATATATATATATATATATATATATATATATATATATATATATGCAAGGAATTCGCAAGAGCAGGCTAAATATATAAATATACACAAACACTGATCTCTGGCTGAAGGAGACTCGAACCTACGAGCCTTGGAACAAACTCTAGCGCAAGCTGGACTCCAAGGTATTGGTCCAGTGTGGGTAGATTGGTAAAGCACTGCGTACCTTGTTCCAAGGTTCGTAGGTTCGAGTCTCCTTCAGCCAGAGATCAGTGTTTGTGTATATTTAGCCTGCTCTTGCGAATTCCTTGCATTGTTAATATCTCTACTAAGGCTGATGCATGCAGGGGATGAGATGAAAAGCTGTAAGCCTTCTCCCTGAAAGCTGGCTCCCTTGGATCAAAGTCTAGCGCAAGCTGGACTCCAAGGTATTGGTCTAGTGTGGGTAGATTGGTAAAGCACTGCGTGCCTTGTTCCAAGGTTCGTAGGTTCGAGTCTCCTTCAGCCAGAGATCAGTGTTTATGTATATATATATATATATATATATATATATATATATATATATATATATATATATAATATATATATATATATATATAAATATATACATATGTTGGTAGACAGCAACCACCCAGGGAGGTACTACCGTCCTGCCAAGTGAGTGTAAAACGAAAGCCTGTAATTGTTTTACATGATGGTAGGATTGCTGGCGTCTTTTGTCTGTCTCATAAATATGCAAGATTACAGGTACGTCTTGCTACTGCTACTTACACTTAGGTCACACTACACATACATGTACACGTTTATTTATACCCACACATCTGAGTTTTCTTTGATTTTATCTTAATAGTTCTTGTTCTAATTACTTTTCCTTTTATATCCATGGGGAAGTGGAATAAGAATCTTTCCTCCATAAGCCATGCGTGTTGTACAAGTCAACTAAAATGCCGGGAACAATGGGCTAGTAACCCCTTTTCCTGTAATAATTACTAAAAAGAATAATAATAATAAGAAAATTGTCAAAGTGGGATGTCTGAATGTGCGTGGATGTTGTGCGGATGATAAGAAAGAGATGATTGTGGATGTTATGAATGGGAAGAAGCTGGATGTCCTGGCTTTAACTGAAACAAAGCTGAAGGGGGTGGGAGAGTTTCAGTTGAGAGGAATAAATGGGATTAGGTCAGGGGTTTCAAATAGAGTTAGAGCTAAAGAAGGAGTAGCAATAATGTTGAAGAATAAGCTATGGCAGGAAAAGAGGGACTATAAATGTATTAATTCAAGGATTATGTGGAGTAAAATGAAGATTGGATGTGAAAAGTGGGTTACAGTAAGCGTATACGCACCTGGAAAAGAGAGAAGTGTAGAGGAGAGAGAGGGATTTTGGGAAATGTTGAGTGAATGCGTGGGGAGTTTTGAACCAAGTGTGAGAGTACTTGTGGTTGGGGATTTCAATGATAAAGTGGGTAAAAAGGTTGTGGAGGGAGTAGTAGGTAAATCTGGGGTGCCAGGGGTAAATGAAAATTGGAAGCCTTGAATTGAGCTATATGCAGAAAGTGGTTTGGTAATAAGTAATATATATTTTATGAAAAAGAGGATAAATAAATATACAAGGTATGATATAACATGTAATGAAAGTAGTTTGTTAGATTATGTATTGGTGGATATAAGGTTGATGGGTAGGCTCGAGGATGCACACGTTTATAGAGGGGCAACTGATATTTTGGATCATAATCTAGTTGTAGCTACAGTTAGAGTAAGAGGTAGATGGGAAAAGAGGAAAATTGCAACAACAAGTAAGAGGGAGGTGAAAGTGTATAAACTAAGGAGGAAGTTCGGGTGAGATATGAGCAACTATTGGCAGAAAGGTGGGCTGGTGCAAGTATGAGAAGTGGGGACGGGGGGATGAAGAGGGTTGGAATAGTTTTAAAAATGCAGTATTAGAATGTGGGGCAGAAGTTTGTGGTTATAGGAGGGTGGGTGCAGGAGGAAAGAGGAGTGATTGGTGGAATGATGAAGTAAAGGGTGTGATAAAAGAGAAAAAGGTAGCTTATGAGAGGTTTTTACAAAGCAGAAGTTTTATAAGAAGAGTAGAGTATATGGAGAGTAAAAGAAAGGTGAAGAGAGTGGTGTGAGAATGCAAAAGGAGAGCAGATGATAGAGTGGGAGAGGCACTGTCAAGAAATTTTAATGAAAATAAGAAAAAAAATTGAAGTGAGTTAAACAAGAATGCCTAGGTAATGAATGGATTTGTCAGTTAAAAACAGAGTAAGGGAGTTAGTTGATTGGGAGATGGAGGTATTGGGTAGATGGCGGGAAGATTTTGAGAAACTTTTAAATGTCGACGAAGAAAGGGAGGCGGTAATTTCATGCACTGGCCAGGGAGGAATACCATCTTTTATTAGTGAAGAAGAACAGGATGTGAGTGTGGGGGAGGTGTGTGAGGCATTACGCACAATGAAAGGGAGTAAAGCAGCTGGAACTGACGGAATCATGACAGAAATGTTAAACATAGAGTGTTGGAGTGGTTGGTATTTTTGTTTAATAAATGTATGAAAGAGGGGAAGGTACCTAGGGATTGGCGGAGAGCATGTATAGTCCCTTTATATAAAGGGAAGAGGGACAAAAGAGATTGTAAAAAAATATAGAGGAATAAATTTACTGAGTATACCAGGAAAAGTGTACGGTAGGGTTATTATTGAAAGAATTAGAGATAAGACAGAATGTAGGATTGAGGATGAGCAAGGAGGTTTTAGAGTGGGTAGGGGATGTGTAGATTAAGTGTTTACATTGAAGCATATATGTGAACAGTATTTAGATAAAGGTAGGGAAGTTTTTATTGCATTTATAGATTTAGAAAAGGCATATGATAGAGTGTATAGGGGAGCAATGTGGCAGACGTTGCAAGTATATGGAATAGGTGTTAAGTTACTAAATGCTGTAAAGAGTTTTTATGAGGATAGTGAGGCTCAGGTTAGGGTGTGTAGAAGAGAGGGAGACTACTTCCCAGTAAAAGTAGGTCTTAGACAGGGATGTGTAATGTCACCATGGCTGTTTAATATATTTATAGATGGGGTGTTAAAAGAAAAAAATGCTAGGGTGTTTGGGAGAGGGGTGGGATTAAATTATGGGGAATCAAATACAAAATGGGAATTTACACAGTTACATTTTGCTGATGATACTGTGCTTATGGGAGATTCTAAAGAAAAATTGCAAAGGTTAGCGGACGAGTTTGGGAGTGTGTGAAGGTAGAAAGTTGAAAGTGAACATAGAAAAGAGTAAGGTGGTGAGGGTATCAAATGATTCAAATAAAGAAAAATTGGATATCAAATTGGAAAGAAGGAGTATGGAAGAAGTGAATGTTTTCAGATATTTGGGAATTGACGTGTCGGCGGATGGATTTATGAAGGATGAGGTTAATCATAGAATTGATGAAGGAAAAAAGGTGAGTGGTGCATTGAGGTATATGTGGAAACAAAAAACGTTATCCATGGAGGCAAAGAAGGGAATGTATGAAAGTATAGTAGTACCAACACTCTTATATGGGTGTGAAGCTTGGGTTGTAAATGCTGCAGCAAGGAGGCGGTTGGAGGCAGTGGAAATGTCCTGTCTAAGGGCAATGTGTGGTGTAAATATGCAGAAAATTCGGAGTGTGGAAATTGGGAGAAGGTGTGGAGTTAATAAAAGTATTAGTCAGAGTGCTGAAGAGGGGTTGTTAAGGTGGGTTGGTTATTTAGAGACAATGGATGAAAGTAGAATGACATGGAGAACATATAAATCTGTAGGGGAAGGAAGGCTGGGTAGGGGTCGTCCTCGAAAAGATTGGAGGGAGGGGGTAAAAGAGGTTTTGTAGGCGAGGGGCTTGGACTCCCAGCAAGCGTGCGTGAGCGTGTTAGATAGGAGTGAATGGAGACGAATGGTATTTGGGACCTGGCGAGCTGTTGGAGTGTGAGCAGGGTAATATTTAGTGAAGGGATTCAGGGAAACCGGTTATTATTATATAGCTGGACTTGAGTCCTGGAAATGGGAAGCACAATGCCTGCAGGGGTTTGGGATATTGGCAGTGTGGAGGGATATGTTGTGTATCTTTATATGTATTTGCTTCTAAACTGTTGTATTCTGAGCACCTCTGCAAAAACAGTGATTATGTATGTGTGAGGTGAAAATGTTGAATGATGATGAAAGTACTTTCTTTTTTGGGATTTTTTTTCTTTTTGGGTCACCCTGCCTCGGTGGAAGATGGCCGACTTGTTATATATATATATATATATATATATATATATATATATATATATATATATATATATATGCAATAAGATCACAGTAAACAGGTGATTTCAGAATATGCAAAACAACCACTCTGAAAGAATAGAGAAATTCCAAGGGCTTTCGTGACTACTCACATTATCAATAATGTGAGTAGTCACGAAAGCGCTTGGAATTTCTCTATTCTTTCAGAGTGGTTGTTTTGCATATATATATATATATATATATATATATATATATATATATATATATATATATATATATATATATATATATATATATATATATATATATATATAACCAAGTGGTAGAAATAAAAGGAGTAAGAATATACAGGAAAGGAGGAAAGAGACAGTGACAAGTCAGGTTTTCTTCACTACCATCGAAATAGACAAAGAGTTTTACCTAAAATATAAACACCAAAATATCCTTAACTGCCAGAACAATATCCGGGAGAAAATCTTCCTTTCCAACCCATGCCACCAAAAAAAAAAAATACACTTGAATAAATTCTAATGGGAATAATGGTCCCCATTCTCCTCATATATCAGCAATATCATCTATAACAACAGCTGGTATCGACACACAATAATAATGGCGATGCTTCGCTTCCCATATGGAATATCATCCACTCTGTTATTTTTTATTAAAGTCTAAAACGCAGTATATATAATATATATATATTTTTTCAGCAGGAGTTTGATTGATTGTAAATAATCCAATATTTCAAAGCCATAAATTAACCTAACGAATCATGCGAAAAACCTTCACCCCAGAATGGGAATAATAAAATTAATGGGGGATTACGGTGTGTGTGTGTGTGTGTGTGTGTGTGTGTGTGTGTGTGTGTGTGTGTGTGTGTGTGTGTGTGTGTGTGTGTGTGTGTGTGTGTGTGTGTGTGTGTGTTTGTGTGTGTGCGTTTGTGTGTGTGTACTCACTTATTTGTGATTGCAGGGGTTAAATCACAGCTCCTGCCCCCAGAACGGGAATAATAAAATTAATGGGGGATTACAGTGTGTTTATGTATGTATGTATGTATGTATGTATGTGTGTGTGTGTGTGTGTGTGTGTGTGTGTGTGTGTGTGTATTACATGTACAGTGTTTTTGGTGTGTGAATGAATCTACTTCTATTACAATAATGTTATATTCAGGGATTTATCAGTCAAGATATAGCTGAGAATTAAAGTGAAATGAGTATGAAGTATAGTTTAGTAGTTGTGACTGTTCCCAAGCTTCTCAGTCTGGTGGAAACTGAAGATGATTCAGGCGTTACCCCTCTAAATCGCCACGTTGAGGCGCTGATAGAGGACCCTAGAAAGCTTTGTATCTGTCGTTTATTTCAATGAATCTGAAACCCAACCCTTTGAGAAAACATTTCCATTATATTTTTGCCAATTGGTCAGAAGGGTCTTCGTTTGTTTTTTTTTAGAAGAAACTGATACCCCTGATCTAGAACTTAATATGTGCTCAGTGTCTCAGCTTTGCTATGATCGGCTTCTCCTCCCTGTTAACAATCACTAAATAAGATGTCAGTGTCACCCTGGGTAGGTTCACAGGTACAGTCCCAAGGTATCTACCTCGTCATTCTGGAGACCAAACAGGATAACTATTATGAAAATAATATAGCAGAGATTATCTCTGTGCGACGGTCACCTGGATGTGTCATGTATCATGTATTTCAATGATGATGCCACTAATTTCTTTGAGCCTTGCATCCCGTTCGTTAATGTCACTGACTTCTATATATCTTGACTGTCATAAATCGAAATCTGATATCCTCTTTCTCACTGCTCCTCCTCCTCAATCTCCTCGAACTGCCTTTCCTCCTTTTTCTCCTCCTCCTCCTCTTTCTCTTCCTCCTCCTGGAAGTCTGCCACTCAAGAAGCGGCCGGGACCAGCTCTTGGGCACGCAACCGTTGGTTGCCTGTGGCCACCCACATAGCATACGTGGGCACCTCCCCGTGAGTAGATGATTACCTGTGTGTGTGTGGGTAATTACCTGTGTGGGGGTACTTACTTTTCTGCGAATAATTACCGGTGTGTATTTAATTACCTGTGTGTAATTGCTTCTACGTGGGTACCTCCCTAGGTCAATAGATGAACAACGTTTCGTTCTTAGATTGAAACATCACCTATGAACAAAGGTATGATTTGCACATACTGTCCTCCTGATACATCAATTGTTTCTTGCAATCTAATAGCGATTCATCCTGAAATCGTAATAACACAGTCGCAAACAAATCACGGAACGGGTGGGATTCGAAACTATAACAGGTGGGTTCCACTCTCCCCTCTCATGAACTTAGAATGGACTGTCATATTACTGGCAAGGGGTAATTCAGAGAACTCCAGTGTGCTACATTTCATCCACTGGGAGGGGGGGGGGGGTGAAACGTAGTAAAGCATACGTTCTCCATGCTTCAAGAGTTTTTTTTTTTTTTGAGTTACCTCGTTTTTCTCTCTTCTAAGAGTAGTGAAAATATCGCGAGTCCCTTCGTCAGTAACTTATGTATTCGAGAGCAACATTTAAACAACGTTTCTGTCTTCCCTGGACCATCATCAGGTCATCACTTGCTTGATAATGTTCCAGGTTTTTAGTTGACCCTGAATGATCGTCACTGTGGAGATATGGTCTACCAGTCTTGTACCAAATTCTTCTTCTTTCTCTAGTTTCATTTTGTTTTGATATATGGGGGCTTTAAGATGGAGCTGTACACTCGAAGGAGTCTTTCCAGTAGTCTTCCCAGGAGTCGAGTCTTTCCAGTAGTCTTCCCAGGAGTCGAGTCTTTCCAGTAGTCTTCCCAGGAGTCGAGTCTTTCCAGTAGTCTTCCCAGGAGTCTTTCTAGGAATCGAGTCTTTCCAGGAGTTTTTCTAGGAATCGAGTCTTTCCAGGAGTTTCTTTAGGAGTCGAGTCTTTCCAGGAGCTCTTCTAGGAGTCGAGTCTTTCCAGCAGTTTTCCCAGGACCCGAGTCTTTCCAGGAGTCTCTTATTATTTCTGAAGACCAGTGTTACATTATCTTCTCTGGCATATAGTGCTGAAGGGGCTAAACGTCGCTCTGCCGACAACAGTGACGAAAGGTTACACTGGAACGACGTTTCCCACTTTTAAGACATCAAGTTACGGCTTGATAAAGGCCTCAACAGCTCGAAACGTCGTCTCAATGAAAGTTTGTTCCGTAACGTGTCGTTTCTTCACTACCGTCGATCTTCTTTTAGTTACCCCTTCAAATTTTTCTCTTACTAAAGAAAATACTTTGTTTCGTCCTAGGTAAAAATAATGCCAGTGAAGATAAAAATCAGGAATTTGGGTGCTCCATTTAACCCGAAAAATAACATTCAACATTTACCCTCGCAAATTCATATCGAAATTAATTATAAATTTAAAATATGTAATAAGCGTTTAATGCTATCTGAATGGCCAAAGTAACAGGAATATTATTATTATTATTATTATTATTATTATTATTATTATTATTATTATTATTATTATCCTGTTGGTATTACACATTATCTGTACAATTATTATTATTATTATTTTTTTATTATCACACCGGCCGATTCCCACCAAGGCAGGGTGGCCCGAAAAAGAAAAACTTTCACCATCATTCACTCCATCACTGTCTTGCCAGAAGGGTGCTTTACACTACAGTTTTTAAACTGCAACATTAACACCCCTCCTTCAGAGTGCAGGCACTGTACTTCCCATCTCCAGGACTCAAGTCCGGCCTGCCGGTTTCCCTGAATCCCTTCATAAATGTTACTTTGCTCACACTCCAACAGCACGTCAAGTATTAAAAACCATTTGTCTCCATTCACTCCTATCAAACACGCTCAAGCATGCCTGCTGGAAGTCCAAGCCCCTCGCACACAAAACCTCCTTTACCCCCTCCCTCCAACCCTTCCTAGGCCGACCCCTACCCCGCCTTCCTTCCACTACAGACTGATACACTCTTGAAGTCATTCTGTTTCGCTCCATTCTCTCTACATGTCCGAACCACCTCAACAACCCTTCCTCAGCCCTCTGGACAACAGTTTTGGTAATCCCGCACCTCCTCCTAACTTCCAAACTACGAATTCTCTGCATTATATTCACACCACACATTGCCCTCAGACATGACATCTCCACTGCCTCCAGCCTTCTCCTCGCTGCAACATTCATCACCCACGCTTCACACCCATATAAGAGCGTTGGTAAAACTATACTCTCATACATTCCCCTCTTTGCCTCCAAGGACAAAGTTCTTTGTCTCCACAGACTCCTAAGTGCACCACTCACTCTTTTTCCCTCATCAATTCTATGATTCACCTCATCTTTCATAGACCCATCCGCTGACACGTCCACTCCCAAATATCTGAATACGTTCACCTCCTCCATACTCTCTCCCTCCAATCTGATATTCAATCTTTCATCACCTAATCTTTTTGTTATCCTCATAACCTTACTCTTTCCTGTATTCACCTTTAATTTTCTTCTTTTGCACACCCTACCAAATTCATCCACCAATCTCTGCAACTTCTCTTCAGAATCTCCCAAGAGCACAGTGTCATCAGCAAAGAGCAGCTGTGACAACTCCCACTTTGTGTGTGATTCTTTATCTTTTAACTCCACGCCTCTTGCCAAGACCCTCGCATTTACTTCTCTTACAACCCCATCTATAAATATATTAAACAACCACGGTGACATCACACATCCTTGTCTAAGGCCTACTTTTACTGGGAAAAAATTTCCCTCTTTCCTACATACTCTAACTTGAGCCTCACTATCCTCGTAAAAACTCTTCACTGCTTTCAGTAACCTACCTCCTACACCATACACTTGCAACATCTGCCACATTGCCCCCCTATCCACCCTGTCATACGCCTTTTCCAAATCCATAAATGCCACAAAGACCTCTTTAGCCTTATCTAAATACTGTTCACTTATATGTTTCACTGTAAACACCTGGTCCACACACCCCCTACCTTTCCTAAAGCCTCCTTGTTCATCTGCTATCCTATTCTCCGTCTTACTCTTAATTCTTTCAATTATAACTCTACCATACACTTTACCAGGTACACTCAACAGACTTATCCCCCTATAATTTTTGCACTCTCTTTTATCCCCTTTGCCTTTATACAAAGGAACTATGCATGCTCTCTGCCAATCCCTAGGTACCTTACCCTCTTCCATACATTTATTAAACAATTGCACCAACCACTCCAAAACTATATCCCCACCTGCTTTTAACATTTCTATCTTTATCCCATCAATCCCGGCTGCCTTACCCCCTTTCATTTTACCTACTGCCTCACGAACTTCCCCCACACTCACAACTGGCTCTTCCTCACTCCTACAAGATGTTATTCCTCCTTGCCCTATACACGAAATCACAGCTTCCCTATCTTCATCAACATTTAACAATTCCTCAAAATATTCCTTCCATCTTCCCAATACCTCTAACTCTCCATTTAATAACTCTCCTCTCATATTTTTAACTGACAAATCCATTTGTTCTCTAGGCTTTCTTAACTTGTTAATCTCACTCCAAAACTTTTTCTTATTTTCAACAAAATTTGTTGATAACATCTCACCCACTCTCTCATTTGCTCTCTTTTTACATTGCTTCACCACTCTCTTAACCTCTCTCTTTTTCTCCATATACTCTTCCCTCCTTGCATCACTTCTACTTTGTAAAAACTTCTCATATGCTAACTTTTTCTCCCTTACTACTCTCTTTACATCATCATTCCACCAATCGCTCCTCTTCCCTCCTGCACCCACTTTCCTGTAACCACAAACTTCTGCTGAACACTCTAACACTACATTTTTAAACCTACCCCATACCTCTTCGACCCCATTGCCTATGCTCTCATTAGCCCATCTATCCTCCAATAGCTGTTTATATCTTACCCTAACTGCCTCCTCTTTTAGTTTATAAACCTTCACCTCTCTCTTCCCTGATGCTTCTATTCTCCTTGTATCCCATCTACCTTTTACTCTCAGTGTAGCTACAACTAGAAAGTGATCTGATATATCTGTGGCCCCTCTATAAACATGTACATCCTGAAGTCTACTCAACAGTCTTTTATCTACCAATACATAATCCAACAAACTACTGTCATTTCGCCCTACATCATATCGTGTATACTTATTTATCCTCTTTTTCTTAAAATATGTATTACCTATAACTAAACCCCTTTCTATACAAAGTTCAATCAAAGGGCTCCCATTATCATTTACACCTGGCACCCCAAACTTACCTACCACACCCTCTCTAAAAGTTTCTCCTACTTTAGCATTCAAGTCCCCTACCACAATTACTCTCTCACTTGGTTCAAAGGCTCCTATACATTCACTTAACATCTCCCAAAATCTCTCTCTCTCCTCTGCATTCCTCTCTTCTCCAGGTGCATACACGCTTATTATGACCCACTTCTCGCATCCAACCTTTACTTTAATCCACATAATTCTTGAATTTACACATTCATATTCTCTTTTCTCCTTCCATAACTGATCATTTAACATTACTGCTACCCCTTCCTTTGCTCTAACTCTCTCAGATACTCCAGATTTAATCCCATTTATTTCCCCCCACTGAAACTCTCCTACCCCCTTCAGCTTTGTTTCGCTTAGGGCCAGGACATCCAACTTCTTTTCATTCATAACATCAGCAATCATCTGTTTCTTGTCATCCGCACTACATCCACGCACATTTAAGCAACCCAGTTTTATAAAGTTTTTCTTCTTCTCTTTTTTAGTAATTGTATACAGGAGAAGGGGTTACTAGCCCATTGCTCCCGGCATTTTAGTCGCCTCATACGACACGCATGGCTTACGGAGGAAAGATTCTTTTCCACTTCCCCATGGACAATAGAAGAAATAAAAAAGAACAAGAGCTATTTAGAAAAAGGAGAAAAACCTAGATGTATGTATATATATATATATATGCATGTGCGTGTCTGTGAAGTGTGACCAAAGTGTTAGTAGGAGTAGCAAGATATCCCTGTTATCTTAGCGTGTTTATGAGACAGAAAAAGAAACCAGCAATCCTACCATCATGCAAAACAATTACAGGTTTTTGTTTCACAGTCATCTGGCAGGACGGTAGTACTTCCCTGGGTGGTTGCTGTCTACCAACCTACTACCTATGGGAGGGTAATTTGATTCGATCCTAGATAGAGCAGTTTAACCCCAAGTATTTGGAACAAGAGCACTCTACTAGTCAATCTATGGACTTACGTGGAACAAACTGAAAAATATTTTTTTTCCATTGTAATTTATTCTATATACTGTACGTGATAACATGCTAAACTGAAAATGTACAATGTTCTATAGAACATTATAATTTTTCTTCCATTTTAAAGGAGAAATTTACAGATTCAGACTTTTTCTTTATTACCGTTCACCCGCTGCTGCTAACACCTGCATCAGCAGCAACAACAGCAGCAACAGCAGCAACAGCAACAGCAGCAACAGCAGCAGCAGCAGCAGCAGCAGCAGCAACAGCAGCAACAGCAACAGCAGCAGCAGCAACAGCAACAGCAGCAGCAGCAGCAACAACAACAACAGCAGCAGCAACAGCAGCAGTAGCAGCATCATCAGCAGCAACTGCAGCAGCAGCAGCAGCAGCAGCAGCAGCAGCAGCAGCACGATGTCATATCGTCAATGTTTACTTTCAAATTCAGCAGTGGATGGACATGCTCTTGGATCCGAAAGATTACGGATGGTATTAGTCGACCTGAATCACGTACATCAGCTTTACCAAGAGCTCCAGAAACTCGAAGATGATCAGAATCAATTAAAAGATAACACGAAACGATGTACCTGAAAATACCATGGTCCGAAATGCTCAATAACATATACTAAGTGCAAGGCAGCTAGTTGTGTAAACTCATCTTCACAATGTAGGAATAACATGGACTGTGAAATGTCACGTGAACTAAACATTATATCTATTTCAGATACAATGTTTCCTAAAGTATTATGAAAATAACACAGTCAGTTGTTTTTAGCAATTACTTCTACACTAACTATGATGACACTTCCTTAACGGGATGTTGAATTTTGTAAAATGCCCAGGAAAGATTGAGATTTAGAATACATGTAGGGCTGACAAGTACAGATTTGATGAGTGAGTTGATTGAACGCGCACACATAAATTGACAGATATCTCTACGTCAGATGGCCCATACTTCAGCATATACAGTATAGTGATCACAACATTGATTGGAACACAGATGAAAAAAAGTGTTAATCTATCACATCTCACTGTACATGTCTATAGATACTGTCTTCATTGCTGTGTATTTCTATAACCCGAAACACCATCATAGCACATTTCTGATAGCCACATCCTCTTCACATCTCCGACACCCGAACCTCTTCACATTTCCAACACTCACACCATCATCACAGCCCATTAACAACATCCACACCATCATTACAACCCATTTCCAACACCCACGCCACCATCACAGCCCATTAACAACACCCACACCATCATCACAGCACATTTCCAACACCCACACCATCATCACAGCCCATTTACAACACTCACACCATCATCACAGCACATTTCCAACACCCACACCATCATCACAGCCCATTTCCAACACTCACACAATCATCACAGCATATTTCCAACACCCACACCATCAACACAGCCCATTTCCACACCCACACCATCATCACAGCCCATTTCCAAGACACACACACCGTCTTCTTACTCCCGTGTTAATCAAATCTCACTGCTATCCTTCTCTACCATTCTCCACTTTACATATTCAATGACTTTTATTTCCTTTGATGCCGCTGCCTCTAACAGTGTTCTTTCCTCTCTATCTCTGACAGGTAAGACGCCCCAAACACCAGTCGAGTCTAATTACTTTCCTCAGGTAAGTTGACACCCAGACACTGCCTCGGAGGTTTCTTGGCCCTTCATTAGAAGGGTTGTGGGGCTGGTACCTTCAGGCAGGTGCAGGGCTCTTCATTCAAGAAATTGGAGTTACTAGTCACATTTTTTTGAAAAGAAGGTGCTTATCATTCCCCTCAGGGCTTAATGGTTCCTCGTGACATTAACGATAAGAATAATGACAATAATAGCATTAATGATAATGAAATAATAATAATAATAATAATAATAATAATAATAATAATAATAATAATAATATAGCATCTTGGGACTATCAGTTAAGTCTTCAGGTCTACTCACGGACAGTGAGTACAGAGTGTAGACTGACGGAGAATCGAGCCTTCACCACTTCCTGTGCTGAATTACCCACTTGAGTTTAACACTAAAATAATTTACTTATGACTTCAGTGACTTATTCTGTGCCTTGATAAAGCTATTTCCTGTGTCTGTCTCTCTGTCTCTGTCTGTCTCTCTGTCTCTGTCTGTCTCTCCGTCTCTGTCTGTCTCTCTGTCTCTGTCTGTCTCTCTGTCTCTCCCTCTCTACTCAATACCGTACAATACGTCAAACGTATTAAAAATGTTAAAATATGCTAATAGACAGGTGGTGGCCCGACTTTCCATGGTTGAATAGTGAGTGAGTGGGGAGAGTAGGTGTGGCGAGTGGGCTGACTGGTAGAGAGTACGGGGGGGGGGAAGAAAACTGGCTGTAATCAGGTTTGATCCCAGGATGGGGAGAATAGCAACACTCCCTGGGATCAAGAGGATCGAGTTAGGGCTTTATCTTCGGACGTTACCATCGCTACAGTAACTCTCACTTATAATGAACAGACCTCCTTTATTTTCGTTATTCCCCCTCCCCCCATTTCCTCTACCCCTCCCATCCTTCACCCCTCTCCTCCTCTCCCCTCCCCTCCCCTCCCCTCCCCTCCCCTCCCCTCCCCTCTCCTGCCCTCCCCCTCCCCTCCCCCACCACTCCCCTCCTCTCCCCAGCCTCTCCCCCTCCCCTCCCCCTCCCTTGCCCCTCCCCTCCCACCTCCCCCACTTCTCCCCCGCCTCTCTCCCTCCCCTTCCCCTTTAATTGACACGCTATTAATTCGTCCAATTTTTTTTCATTTTATTTTTACATAAAAAATTTCTCGCCATTACTATGTGGACTAACAGGGGTCCCGTCTGTCTGTCTGTCTGTCTGTCTGTCTGTCTGTCTCTCCGTCTGTCTGTCTGTCTGTCTGTCTGTCTGTCTGCCCGTCTGTCTGTCTCTCCGTCTGTCTGTCTGTCTGTCTGTCTGTCCGTCTGCCCGTCTGTCTGTCTGCACGTCTGTCTCTGTGTGTGCACAGTGTAAGGGGGAACTTACGGAGCCTCACGGAGCTCCTGGAGCCTTTAGGAGCCTCCAGGAGCCTTCAGAAGCCTACAGGAGCCTTCAGTAGCCTTCAGAGCCTCCAGTAGCCTTCAAGAACCTCCGGGAGCCTCCAGGTACCTCTGGGAGCCTTCAGGAGCTTCTAAGAGCCTTTGGAGCCTCCAGGAGCTTTCCGGAGCCTTTCGGAGCCTCCCGGAGCCTTCAGGAGCCTCCCGGAACCTTCACCATGGTGGTGTTCTGAGAGTGCTAATGGTGGCCGTCACCACTGTTTAGGCAGTGAACGAAAGGCGAAGTAGGGGGGACAGGGAGGGAGGGAGGGAGGGGAGAGAGGAGTGGGGGAGAGGGGAAGAAAAGGGAAGGGAGGGAAGACAGCAGGAAGAAATGGGAAGAGACGGGAGGTGAGGGAGGACTGGAGGAAGAAAGGAAGAAATGCCGTTATGTACGGAATTATCAGTTCCATTAGTGGCGGTCCTTCCATCCAAGGGAAGGGCCGCCTTGGCACATACAAGGGCTCTTGATCCAAAGAATGAAGGAAAGTGATGCTGGTTTAGTGCCTCCTCATGCTAACAATAGCAATAATAATAATAATAATAATAATAATAATAATAATAATAATAATAATAATAATAATAATAATAATAATAAATAAATAACCCTGGGTTACTGTTGTAACCCTTGGGGTACTGTTGCAACCCTGGGGTACTGTTCTAACCCTGGTGGACTGTTGTAACTCTGGGATACTATTGCAACCCTGAGGTACTGTTGTAACCCTGGGGGACTGTTGTAAACCTGAGGTACTGTTGTAACTCTGGGGTACTATTGTAACCCTGGGGTACTATTGTAACCCTGGGGTACTGTTGTAACCCTGGGGTGCAGTTGTAACCCCGGGGTACAGTTGTAACCCCGGGGTGCAGTTGTAACCCTGGGATACAGTTGTAACCCTGGGGTACAGTTGTAACCCTGGGGTACAGTTGTAACCCTGGGGTACCCCAGAGTTACAACAGTACCCCAGGGTTACAACAGTACCCCAGGGTTACAATAGTACCCCAGGGTTACAATAGTGCCCCAGAGTTACAACAGTACCTCAGGTTTACAACAGTCCCCAGGGCTACAACAGTACCCCAGGGTTGCAATAGTATCCCAGAGTTACAACAGTCCACCAGGGTTAGAACAGTACTCCAGGGTTGCAACAGTACCCCCAGGGTTACAACAGTAACCCAGGGTTACAATAGTACCCCCGGGTTGCAATAGTACCTCAGAGTTACAACAGTATCCCAGGGTTACAAACGGTACCTCTGGGATACAACAGTATCTAATGCAGGCAGATGTCGTCTCCCTGAGTTGTGACCTCGTGTCAACGTTCATGTGTTTCTGAGCGAGCATTTCAGGCCACCTGGCACTTCCATGTTAATGTGTCCGGTCGCATAATGAGTCCTTCATTTACATAGGTGAGAAGGTCGTATTTCCTCCCAGGCGGCGTGTTAGTCTGCTGAGTAGAGGTGAAACTGTTTAACAATCAGGTCACAGTTAGAAAGCAAGCACTGTTGGCGGCACTCGCAGGACACCCATCGTCAGGCGAGACGTTGGTGGACCAAGTCTCCTTACACTTAGCGGGTTTTCTGGGAATTATTCGACCGCTGTAGGTCAAATCCCACGGAAGAGAAGCCAATAACTCCAGTGAAAGGAAGGCTCTGTATGCTTGGTCTTCTCCATTCCCGGTGAAGCCAATGATTAGTAAGACGAGGTAGGTGTAAGGAGGGTCGACCCTGGCTCAGGGAGAGGCACACAGATGACACTTCATTTAACATCACTCGATGCTTCCTAGTGGTGTGTGCCTGTTGATAACAGGAGTGAATTTTTTCTTCTGGTCTGTGGGAAACAGTTTTTACTCAAGTCTTTGATGTGTAGTATTTTAATTGCTTTCTATAAATCTAAGTATACTCAAGCGAGGACTTGAGAGTCCCAGTTGTGTAACTGATTATTATAATTCTAAAACGTTAGTTAAGCGATATTATTTTCCGAAATCCATGCTCATTGCTGTAATATTATCTTATTTTGAACTTTCACGATCTTGTTCATAAAGCTGCTTTATTTATAGAGTTTCTCAACAGTTTTACAGCTGTTCTGTTACTCTTGGTTAAAGTCTGTATCTGTAAACAGTAAGATCCACCAGTGTTGTTTCTCGATCTATACGATATGCTGTTTTACTGTTTTTTTTTCCTTTTATCTTTCTTTGGGTATTGCTTCCAAATAATTAGTTGTAACGGTGCCTTCCTCTTCCTTTGTTCATTTCACGTGTGCCAGTAACACTAAGGTGACAGAAGTCTGTTATGAAGGAGGTAACATCACGAGATGCCCAACTTCAAATAACAGTCAGAATTTAATAAAATATAAATTTACTTAGAACATTCGCTAAATTATCGACGACCATTCAACCTTTTTTTATATATATATCAAAACAATTCAAGGCTTAGAGAAGAGTTGAAACACAAGAGGCAGGAAAAATTTCCTTATAATTAAGAATTAGCGTCAAATTTACAAATATACAACAGATCTTTTGCCTTTAATATTGGTTGTACAATAACATGAGCAGTTTCCATAAGATTTAAATGTAAGACAAATATCCCCAAAACAGTGAAACAAAAGTTAAATAAATAACAGTGTGACTTTGTAAATGGTCCATACCCCCGGCCGGGATTGAACCCGCGGTCATAGAGTCTCAAAACTCCAGCCCGTCGCGTTAGCCACTAGACCACTGGTTTGTTTGCCATCGTGTCATTACGATTTCTTAAGTCATTTTGTAAATGGTCCAAGTCGGACCGAAACGTCGTCGTAAGCTCCTCTCTTCTATGTGCGGGTTATTTGTGTAAAAGTTAGATAAATACGATTAACGGTATACTTGTACCAATAATTTAAGTTAACGATAAATTAATACGTTAGAATTAGCTGGATTAGTGAGACAGTATAGAGGCACTACACATCACTGAGTCACCTGTCTCTGTCTTGTAAGCGAAAAGACTAAGTGTAACTTAGGGTGTGAGCGTGTATGTACTAAACCCTTGCTACCTTACAATTCAGTAACCTGCAAAGAACTCTCTAAGTAAAATATATAACCTACTAATCAAGGCTATAGGCTCGAGCAAGGAACTCCGACAGGAGAGACGAGAGCGAATAGGAAGCACCTTGACCTGGTGAATAAGGCCAATGAACGTCGATGAAGATGTCGAAATCCAGGAACGCTGAAGTAGACGTTAAAACACAGGACAGCAATGGAGACAAGAGAACCACAACCGCACACAACAGCAATACGAGAGTGTCACCCCTTACCTCACCTCGGCCAGGCTACCTTCTCACCTTGTGAGCGCGAAAATCCGACCAGTCAGAACCTCGTAAGAACGTTGATGAACTAGTTAGAATTCAGGATACCTGTCAGTAGTAATGCTTAGACCCATCTACCTTCAGTCCAACAGTCACTGGAGACAGCTAACAAATAATGTTAATTCTATTTTAAAATATATAATGACTATACAATGCACTTAAAGCAATATACCTAATGTATATATATATATATACACACACATATATATATATATATATATATATATATATATATATATATATATATATATATATATATATATATATATATATATATATATATATATATATATATATATACTGCACTAACCAAGGAGTCGAACCCATGCTGCTTTGGCCCGCCTCATGGTGAGCGAAAACGCATGACGCTTTAGACCACTAGTGTGAAGGATTGTGTGGTCTAGTGGTCTAAAGCGTCATGCGTTTTCGCTCACCATGAGGCGGGCCAAAGCAGCATGGGTTCGACTCCTTGGCTAGTCGCAGTGTTGTTATTGATTAATACCACTCGTTCGTGGTTACTCTGGGTTAAACAAATACTAAAATAATTAGTTAATAAGGTGCACTTACATCTAATGAAGAATTTAGTAAACATTTGTTCATAAATGTACTCCAGATATCTACTGCATTTTTTACATTTAAATTCTAACAACGGCTTACATATCCTTGTTAATTTGATTAAGGCCGTCACACAAATTTTTTCCGGAGTTCGGTGCTCAATAATTGGGAATCGTCACACCATCGTTCCAGAAATAAAAAAATGCATTTAACGTAAATTAAATTATGGCCCACGTTATCAAATGTTGACTGCGCCGTATACAGGTGTTTGAGGCAGCTGTTTATGGTAAGGAGAGAGCGAAAATGTTACACCATTCTGCTGCCTAGAAGTCGGTCTCACCTGTTTCATGCGTCATGCAGAATATTACAAAAACAAATAAAAAAAAAATATGCAGACATTCTGAAAGGGGTATTCCTGAAAATATTCCTCAGCAGCTGGTGGCCACCGCAAATATGCCGAAATATCTCCAGAAATATGGGAACCTTTGGGATAAAAAGATCGTCAGCGTAATGTGCGCTTTAAGTCACGCCATATGTTGAACCGCGAGAAAGGAATGTTGATGCAACTACCACGGGTCTCCTCGGTGAGTGACTGTGTGTGTGTGTGTGTGTGTACTCACCTATTTGTACACACCTATTTGTGGTTGCAGGGGTCCATTCATAGCTCCTGGCCCCGCCTCTTCACTGATTGCTACTAGGTCCTCTCTCTCCCTGCTCCATGAGCTTTGTCATACCTCGCCTTAAAACTATGTATGGTTCCCGCCTCCACTACTTCACTTTCTAGGCTATTCCACGGCTTGACTACTCTATGACTGAAGAAATACTTCCTAACATCCCTTTGATTCATCTGAGTCTTCAACTTCCAACTGTGACTTCTTGTGTCTGTGTCCCATCTTTGGAACATCCCGTCTCTGTCCACCTCGTCTATTCCACGCAGTATTTTATATGTTGTTATCATGTCTCCCCTGACCCTCCTGGCCTCTAGTGTCGTCAGGCCGATTTTCCTAAACCTTTCTTCGTTGCAAACCTTTGCACTTTCTCTAATTTCTTGACGTGCTTGACTAGGTGTGGATTCCAAACTGGTGCTGCATACTTCAGTATGGACCTGACGTAAATGGTATACAGAGTCTTGATAAATTAGACACATGTGCAACTCTTGGGTATCTTTATTGAGGAAACGTTTCGCCACACAGTGGCTTCATCAGTCCATACAGAGGAGAATCTTGAAGAACAGGAGGAGAATGAGGTAATCAGTCCCTCAACCTTGAGTCGATGTGGTCAGTCCATCAATCTACATACAGAGTCTTGAACGAATCCTTACTGAGGTATCGGAACGCTATCTGTAGGTTTGCCAGGCGCCCGTATGCTGCAGCAGTTATCTGATTGATGTGCGCCTCAGGAGATATGCTCGGTGTTATACTCACCCCCAGATCTTTTTCCTTGAGTGAGGTTTGCAGACTTTGGCCATCTAAACTATATTGTGTCTGCGGTCTTCTTTGTCCTTCTCCAATCTTCATGACTTTGCATTTGGCAGGGTTAAACTCAAGGAGCCAGTTGCTGGACCAGGCTTGTAGCCTGTCCAGGTCTCTTTGTAGTCCTGCCTGATCCTCATCCGATTTGATTCTTCTCATTAACTTCACATCATCCGCAAACAAGGACACTTCTGAGTCTATCCCTTCCGTTATGTCATTCACATATACCAAGAACAGCACAGGTCCTAGGACTGACCCCTGTGGAACCCAGCTTGTCACAGGCGCCCACTCTGACACCTCGTCACGTACCATGACTCGTTGTTGCCTCCCTGTCAGGTATTCTCTGATCCATTGCAGTGCCTTTCCTGTTATGTGTGCCTGATCCTCTAGCTTTTGCAGTAACCTCTTGCGAGGAACTGTGTCGAAGACCTTCTTGCAGTCCAAAAAAATGCAGTCGATCCACCCCTCTCTCTCTTGTCTTACTTCTGTCACCTTGTCATAAAACTCTAGTAGGTTTGTGACACAGGATTTTCCCTCCCTGAAACCATGCTGGTTGTCAATTATACACTTGTTTCTTTCCAGGTGCTCCACCACTCTCCTCCTGATGATCTTCTCCATGACCTTGCATACTATACACGTTAGTGATACAGGTCTGTAGTTTAGTGCCTCATGTCTCTCTCCCTTTTTAAAAATTGGGACTACATTTGCCATCTTCCATACCTCGGGGAGTTGCCCAGTTTCAAATGATGTGTTGAAGATCTTTGTTAATGGTACACACAATGTCTCTGCTCCCTCTTCAAGGACCCACGGAGAGATGTTGTCTGGTCCCACCGCCTTTGAGGTGTCAAGTTCACATAGCAGCTTCTTCACCCCCTCCTTGGTTATATGTACCTCATCCAGCACTTGCTGGTGCACCCCCCTGCTCTGATTTCCTGGAGTCCTACTGGTTTCCACTGTAAATACTTCTTTAAATCTCGTGTTGAGCTCCTGACATACCTCCCGGTCGTTTCTTGTGAATTCCCCATCACCCTTCCTCAGTCTGATTACCTGGTCCTTGTGTGTGTGTGTGTGTACTCACCTAGTTGTACTCACGTAGTTGAGGTTGCAGGGGTCGAGTCCAAGCTCCTGGCCCCGCCTCTTCACTGGTCGCTACTAGGTCACTCTCCCTGAACCATGAGCTTTATCGTACCTCTGCTTAAAGCTATGTATGGATCCTGCCTCCACTACATCGCTTCCCAAACTATTCCACTTCCTGACTACTCTGTGGCTGAAGAAATACTTCCTAACATCCCTTTGATTCATCTGTGTTTTCAGCTTCCAACTGTGTCCCCGTGTTGCTGTGTCCAGTCTCTGGAACATCCTGTCTTTGTCCACCTTGTCAATTCCTCTCAGTATTTTGTAAGTCGTTATCATGTCCCCCCTATCTCTCCTGTCCTCCAGTGTCGTCAGGTTGATTTCCCTTAACCTCTCCTCATAGGACATACCTCTTAACTCTGGGACTAGTCTTGTTGCAAACCTTTGCACTTTCTCTAGTTTCTTTACATGCTTGGCTAGGTGTGGGTTCCAAACTGGTGCCGCATACTCTAATATGGGCCTAACGTACACGGTGTACAGGGTCCTGAACGATTCCTTATTAAGATGTCAGAATGCTGTTCTGAGGTTTGCCAGGCTCCCATATGCTGCGGCAGTTATTTGGTTGATGTGCGCTTCAGGAGATGTGCCTGGTGTTATACTCACCCCAAGATCTTTTTCCTTGAGTGATGTTTGTAGTCTCTGGCCCCCTAGCCTGTGCGCTTCAGGAGATGTGCCTGGTGTTATACTCACCCCAAGATCTTTTTCCTTGAGTGATGTTTGTAGTCTCTGGCCCCCTAGACTGTACTCCGTCTGCGGTCTTCTTTGCCCTTCCCCAATCCTTATGACTTTGCACTTGGTGGGATTGAACTCCAGGAGCCAGTAGCTGGACCAGGTCTACAGCCTGTCCAGATCCCTTTGTATTTCTGCCTGGTCTTCGATCGAATGAACTCTTCTCATCAACCTCACGTTATCTGCAAACAGGGACACCTTGGAGTTTATTCCTTCCGTCATGTCGTTCACAAATACCAGAAACAGCACTGACCCCTGTTTGACCCCGCTGGTCACAGGTGCCCACTCTGACACCTCGCCACGTACCATTACTCGCTGCTGTCTTCCTGACAAGTATTCCCTGATCCATTGCAGTGCCTTCCTTGTTATCCCTGCTTGGCCCTCCAGTTTTTGCACTAATCTCTTGTGTGGTACTGTGTCAAACGCCTTCTTGCAGTCCAAGAAAATGCAATCCACCCACCCCTCTCTCTCTTGTCTTACTGCTGTCACCATGTCATAGAACTCCAGTAGGTTTGTGACACAGGATTTCCCGTCTCTGAAACCATGTTGGCTGCTGGTGATGAGATCATTCCTTTCTAGATGTTCCACCATTCTTCTCCTGACAATCTTTTCCATGATTTTGCATGCTATACATGTCAGAGACACTGGTCTGTAGTTTAGTGCTTCATGTCTGTCTCCTTTTTTAAAGATTGGGACCACATTTGCTGTCTTCCATGCCTCAGGCAATCTCAGTGTTTCAATAGATGTATTGAATATTGTTGTTAGGGGTACACACAGCGCCTCTGCTCCCTCTCTCAGGACCCATGGAGAGATGTTATCTGGCCCCATTGCCTTTGAGGTATCTAGCTCACTCAGAAGCCTCTTCACTTCTTCCTCGGTTGTGTGTACTGTGTCCAGCACATGGTGGTGTACCCCACCTCTCCGTCTTTCTGGAGCCCCTTCTGTCTCCTCTGTGAACACTTCTTTGAATCTCTTGTTGAGTTCCTCACATACTTCACGGTCATTTCTTGTTGTCTCTCCTCCTTCCTTCCTTAGCCTGATTACCTGGTCCTTAACGGTTGTTTTCCTCCTGATGTGGCTGTATAACAGCTTCGGGTCAGAGTTGGCTTTTGCTGCTATGTCGTTTTCATATTGACGTTGGGCCTCCCTTCATATCTGTGCATATTCGTTTCTGGCTCTACGACTGCTCTCCTTATTCTCCTGGGTCCTTTGCCTTCTATATTTCTTCCATTCCCTAGCACACTTGGTTTTTGCCTCCTTGCATCTTTGGGTGAACCATGGGCTCATCCTGGCTTTTTCATTATTCCTGTTACCCTTGGGTACAAACCTCTCCTCAGCCTCCTTGCACATTGTTGCTACATATTCCATCATCTCATTAACTGGCTTCCCTGCCAGTTCTCTGTCCCACTGAACCTCATTCAGGAAGTTCCTCATTCCTGTGTAGTCCCCTTTCCTGTAGTTTGGTTTCATTTGTCCTGGCCTTCCTGCTTCCCCCTCCACTTGTAGCTCTACTGTGTATTCGAAGCTCAAAACCACATGATCGCTGGCCCCAAGGGGTCTTTCATATGTGATGTCCTCAATATCTGCACTACTCAAGGTGAATACTAAGTCCAGTCTTGCTGGTTCGTCCTCTCCTCTCTCTCTCGGAGTGTCCCTTACGTGTTGGTACATGAAGTTTTCCAGTACCACCTCCATCATCTTAGCCCTCCATGTATCTTGGCCCCCATGTGGCTCAAAGTTCTCCCATTCGATCTCCTTGTGGTTAAAGTTGCCCATGATCAGGAGCTTTGCCCTGCACGCATGAGCTCTTCTGGCCACTTCAGCCAGTGTGTCAACCATCGCTCTATTGCTCTCGTCATACTCTTGCCTTGGCCTCCTGCTGTTCTGTGGTGGGTTATACATCACTGCAATTATCACCTTGGGACCACCAGAGTGAAGCGTTCCCGCTTTGTAATCACTTTCTTCTCTGCTGTCTCCTCTCTCCAGCTCATCAAAATTCCATCGGTGTTTGATCAGCAATGCCACTCCTCCACCCCCCCCCTGTTCCTTCTGTCTTTTCTCAGGATCTGGTATCCCGCTGGAAAGATGGCATCTGTTATCATACCTGTAAGCTTGGTTTCTGTGATCGCTATGATGTCTGGTGATGCCTCTTTGACTCTTTCGTGCCACTCCTCCCACTTGTTTGTTATTCCATCAGCGTTTGTGTACCATACCTTCAGTTTCCTTTCCAACACTGTGGTTTGGGGGGCCTGTGGGGGTGGGAGACCTGGTAGCATACTGTGGGATTCAATGGTTGGGGGTTGGGTGGAAGCTGTGGGTATGGATTGTATTGTGTGTTGGGATGGTGTGATAGGTTGTGGGGTTCTGAGGATAGTTGTGTGTGTGCTTGCCCTTGCTGCTCTGTTCTGCTCTGACTGACCTCTGCTGGTTCCATCCTTGTCTCCTTTCCTAGCTCCTTTCGCTTTTTTGTCCTCTCCCTCAGCTGCTGTCATCTGTTTGCGTTCTGTCTCTGTCTAGGAACACCTTGTACTCTTCCGAACTTTTCAACCGTGGTTTCTCTTGGAGGATCCTGTTCCGCACTCTTTCTGTCCTGAGAATCAGCTTGATCGGTTGGTTTCTCCCCTTCAAGTACCCCCCTATTCTCTGAAAATTTACAATCTCATCCATGTCTTCTCCCCCTATTTCCGTGATGATTTTCTCAATCTCCTTTCTTTCTTCCTGCCGTCTTTCAGTGTGTGTCCTTTCCTCTCTCTCCCGAAGCCCATGGATAATCACTGATTTTGCCCTTTCCTCCTCCCATTGCCTCTCCCTCTGTGACTCTGGTTCCTGTCTGTATGTGGTCATTTTCTCCCTTGATTTTTCCAGTGGCTCTTGGTAGCATGGTTGTGCCTCAGCATTCTACCTATCTCCCTCTCCATCTGCACCCATCTGCTCTTCCCTTCCACTCCCTGGCCCTTCTTTGCAGGCTGATATGACCTTAGCATAATTCATATCTCCTTCCTTCCTGTTCAGCCTCTCATCATCGTATGGTGTGTCTTCTCTGGTCACTACCCCTGAGACTTGCTTCAGCCTGTTTACCTCAAATTCTAGGACCTTTACCCTGGCTACTGCAGTTTCGACTTGTGCCTCCCAATTCTTCGTCTCCTTCTCCAACCTCTTTTCCCATTTCACAGAGAGCTCTTTCTCCATTTTTTCAGAAAGCTCTCCTAATTTTCTCTCCCATTCTTGCTCTATCCTCTTCCACTGCTCCTCCATCCATTCCTCCCTACCAGTACCATTGTCATCTGATCCCTGATTCCTGCGAGTCCCAACCACTTTTTTTTTTTTGTGAAAGAGAGAGAGAAAGAGAAAAAGAAAAAGGGGAGAGAGTGAGAGATAGGGAGAGAGAGAATAGGAGCCTAGAAGGAGGGGAAAAGAAGGGAAAAAGGAGGAGAAAGTGAGAGAGGGAAAAGGTAAGAGAGAGGGGGGAGTGATGAGGGAAGAGAGAGAGAGAGAAAAGAAGAGGAAGAGAGAGAGTAAGAGAGGAAGAGAGGAAGAGAGAGAGGGAGAGGGAGAGAGAGAGGAAGAGAGAGAGAAAGAGTGAGAGGAAGAGAGAGAGGAAGAGAGAGAGGATGAGAGAGAGGATGAGAGAAAGGGGGAGAGAGAAAGAGAGAGAGAGAGAGAGAGAGAGAGAGAGAGAGAGAGAGAGAGAGAGAGAGAGAGAGAGAGAGAGGAAGAGAGAGGAGAGGAGAGGGAGAGAGATGGGGGGAAAGTAAGGGTTATAGGGTCACTTCACAGGAAGGTGTAAAATCCTGTATATGTGTGTGTGTGTGTGTGTGTCTATATATGTGTGTGTGTGTGTGTCTGTATGTGTGTGTGTGTGTGTGTGTGTGTGTGTGTGTGTGTGTGTGTGTGTGTGTGTGTGTGTATGTGTGTGTGTGTGTGTGTGTGTGTGTGTGTGTGTGTGTGTATGTGTGTGTGTGTGTGTGTGTGTGTGTGTGTGTGTGTGTGGGTGTGTGTGTGTGCTACAGCTATTCAAGTGCCTAACAGCAGTGCTGTTCTCACCTAGTGTGTGTGCATATGTTTATGTAAACAGTCCTTATTTCCCACGTATGTACTACATATGTATTGTATATGTACCCGATCTCTTGGTTCCCACTGTACTGTCTTATGCATTTAAAATTACGTTCAAAAATAAATACACTAGGCTTCGCCTATATGCCGCTACCTCTAAATTCTATTAAATGCCAGTAAATGCTGCTTATTCTAATTCTGATAGCTCGAGGAGAGTGACCCCCAATTCCAGCTAGAGACAGGTACTATTGACCCTATGCAACTCAAACTAGGTGAATATTACTTGCGGCTGGCAGTGGAGTAACGTTGCAGGTCTGTCCTGTCCCAGAAGTTGAAGAAGTTTTATGCTTCTCGGTAATTTTTCCGCTAACTTCCTGTATGCACTATAGTCTCTAGCTCTTCTAATTTTTTCACTCACTCACTGTATTTACTGACACATCTACACATATCTCTTATCTCCCTGGTCTTGAGTCGCACTTATTCTTCAAATACCCCACAGCGTTATTATGGCAACACTATTTAGGCCTGACACAACCGTTCACCCTTCCAACGGCCCCCACTAAACACTCAGCCAATATTTCCTTTGTTTTCTTTTCTGTGATCACTTATATTTCCTTTTTTTCGGGGCGTAAGTGATTATATACACTCTTATGCGTGCACACGCCTATATCCCACACTCTATTCCTTATGGCACAGTCAGAAATTACCACCAAAACACGAGCTCAAACCGCGTGACTCCTCCACGAGTGTGTGTGTGTGTGTGTGTGTGTGTGTGTGTATGTGTGTGTGTGTGTGTGTGTGTGTGTGTGTGTGTGTGTGTGTGTTTGTGTGCGTGTGTGTGCGTGTGTGTGTGTGTGTGTGTATTCTCCCCGCTGCGTTTGCAGGGATCGAGTCACACAATTATTCCCGCCTCTAAACTCTCACTGATTGCCTTTACTGATTTCTGGCTTTCTAGAACCCGATCATATCATCTCTTGAAGCTGTGCATGGTACATTCCTTTACCACCTCTTTGTTTAATGCGTTTCACTAACTTACCACACTGCGGCTGAAAAAGTTCTTTCTATTGGCCCTATGGCTCATCAGCGTCATGAGCTGCCATGTATATCTCCTTCTCTCAGTCAGCTTGGCCCTTTCAACTCCGTCTTACTTCCTGATTATTTTCCGTTGTGAACATATTAATCAGTGTTCCATCAATTTTCTGAAAATTTCCCATTGTGTTTACTTTCCATCAGTTTTGATACCCTCATATCGTTCAGATGTTTGATGAGATGTTGGTTGTGTGTTGACGCCTCATACTCTAAAAATGGGCCAAAAGTGGGTAGCATATAGTAGTCAAAATGAATCTTTGTTAAGATTTCTAGAGGCAGTTGTTAGGTTAGCTAGTGTTACGTATTCTGCTAACGTTATATGGTTGATGTATGCTACTGGTGATATGCTTGGTGTAATGCTTACTTTCAGATATTTTCTGATTATTTGGTGTCTACTGTGTCTCACTTCATTCCAAATCCGATCTCCTCGTTTCCTAACCCCTTCTTACTCCTTTGTCCCTTTCAGGATATAATTGAAGTAGCTACTTTTCTGACCACCTTTGAAGCCTCTTCAAGTCATCGTTGGATTCCTATCTTCTCTGCTTGTTGCTGTTCTCATCATTAGTTTCACTTCATCCCTAAAATGTCATAAGTAGCACTCAATTTTTTTTTATATCAGGTCATTTATGTATACGAAAGAGAGCAGAGGTCAAAGAGTTGATCCTTGGAAGACCTGACTTAAACATCTTTCTTAACAATATTCCGTGTCTTCTATTCACCAGGTATTCCTGCATCCACTTAAGCTCCTTCCCTGCTACTCATGCCTGCTCCTCCAGTTAACACCTCCTTGCCACATTAATACCTCGTTGCTATGTTGATCCCTCTTGCAGTGTTGCTCTTTTTATTACAGTCGATACGTTTTTGTTGTACTCTGCCATGTCAGTCTTGTTATTTTCAATGTCAGTTTAATTTCTGTTTCTATATCGATCTCGCATTACCCACTCTTGGTCTTGTGTGCTTCAGTAAGGGTCTTTCTATTTTGCAATGTTGTTCTTGTGCTTTGCAATGCTCGTCTCGATTCTGCATCAGCAGTTGCAATCGTCTCGCTTGACACAATCTGGCATTATCGGAAAGGCTCTTATGTGAGACATGGGTGACAGCATCAGCATTTGGGAAAAGACGTTCCACAAGAAATGAGATGTCTGCCATGAGCCAGAAAGAGGAAAAAGTGGAGGAACAAGAGAGAGAGAAAGAGAGAGAGAGAGAGAGAGAGAGAGAGAGAGAGAGAGAGAGAGAGAGAGAGAGAGAGAGAGAGAGAGAGAGAGAGAGAGAGAGAGAGAGAGAGAGAGAGAGAGAGAGAGATTGCATTTATATCTTAGTTTATCATTTACTGTGAAATTTAAGGCATGAAGATCAGTGTATAAGAAGACAATACTGGCATTTGGCTGGTCATTCACATAATGGAGAAAGAGGAAAGGAGCCAAGATACAACCCTGGTGCACGAACATTCAGTAGTTAAGTAAAGGATGATGTTGTTACTCATGGTGGTTACGTGCTGGTGGTTGGTTGCGTGCAGGTGGTTGTTACGTACTGGTGGTTGGTTACATGCTGCTGTGTATCACTGAGGTAAGATCCAACGAAGCAGTGAGTGTCACAGGAGGGTTCGTTATGCTTCAGATTCAGAAGAATGTTGTGGTCAACAGATTTACTCGAACCAATGAATAATTTCCTGTTACCAGTCAATTTCCCGATACGGATTCCTCCAGCACTCAAGGTTATTTCTCCAGTCCAAGTCCTTCCTTCAGTCCAGGTCCTTCCCTCAGTCCAAGTCCTCTCATTCCAGGTCCTTCCCTCACTCAAGGTCCTCCCCTCAGTCCAGGTCCTTCCCTCAGTTCAGATCCTTCCCTCAATCCAGGTCCTTCCCTCAGTCCAGGTCCTTCATGAGACCTCCGCAGTAGCGACGCCAGAAAACCAGGTCAAGAGGTGGCACATTTGGTGGCAGGACAGATAATAGCGACCTGTCGTCTTATCCCTCCTCCCACGCTGTCATTAACAGCTAAGGGAGAGGGAGTAGGAGTGAGAGGTAGGGAGGGAGAGGGAAGGAAGAAGGGAGTGAGAGAGAGAGAGAGAGAGAGAGAGAGAGAGAGAGAGAGAGAGAGAGGTCTTCAAAATGTTTGCTGTCTCCTTCAGCTAGGATTCTTGTTCCCAATTGCTTTACCTTGCTTTTCCTCGATAGGCAACAAGGATTCGACGGTCTTGTTTTGATCCGGGGAATTGGAGTCCCTACTCTTGGATGAAGCCTGATAAGCTCCCATTTTCAGGACGCTGTATGAGCTGTGACGGGTTTAACAGACATGTAATCCCCTCTCAGCGCCAAACAAAGCCCCAGATGCCCCTTTCTTTCTCCTCCCTTCCCCTCTTTTCCCTCCCTTTCCCCTTCTCCCTCCTCTTCTCCATCCCCATCCATCTTCATACCCCGAAAGAGGAAGTGGAGGCGAAATTGACCTGATCAACCTCAGTCTGATTGATTCTCTGATCGTCATAAGGGAGGTGAGTGGGCAGGTGAGTGCGAGGTAGCGGATGATGGAAGGGAGTACACACACACACACACACACACACACACACACACACACACACACACACACACACACACACACAGCCAGGCGCTATGACTCGACCACAGCATCCACAACCACAAAGACCAGGTGAAACTAAGAAGGTATCTGGACAGTCTGCAGGCCTGGTCCGGAAACTGGTTCCTGGAGTTCAACCCTGCCAAGTGCAAAGTCATGAAGATTGGGGAACGGCAAAGAAGACCGTAGGCGGAGTACGGTCTAGAGAGCCAGAGCCTACAAACCTGACTCAAGGAAAAGGATCTTGGGGTGAGTATAATACCGGGCACATCTCCTGAGGCGCACATCAACCAAATAACTGCTGCAGCATATGGGTGCCTAGCAAACCTAAGAATAGCATTCCGACATAAGGAATCGTTCAGGACCCTGTACACCGTGTATGTCAGGCCTATGTTGGAGTATGCAGCACCAGTTTGGAACCCACACCTAGCCAAGCATGTAAGGAAATTAGAGAAAGTGCAAAAGTTTGCAGGAAGACTAAGGGGCATGTCCTACGAGGGGAGGTTAAGGGAAAATGACCTGACGGCACTGGAGGACAGGAGAGATAGGGGGGATATGATAACGGCATATAAAATACTGAGAGGAACTGACAAGGTGGACAGAGACAGGATGTCCCAGAGATGGGATACAGCAACGAGGGGTCACAATTAGAAGTTGAAAACTTAGAAGAATCACAGGGATGCTAGGAAGTTTTTCTTCAGTCACAGAGTTGTCAGGAAGTGGAATAGTCTGGGAAATGATGCAGTGGAGGTAGGATCCATACATAACTTTAAGAAGAGATATGATAAAGCTCTTGGAGCAGGAAGAGGGACCTACTACCGACTAGTGAAAAGGAGGGGCCAGTAGCTATGATTCGATCCCTGCAACTACAACTAGGTGAGTACACACACACACGCACACACACACACACACACACACACACACACACACACACACACACACACACGGAGATCTAAGCAAATGGAAAACACAAGGAAAACATGATAAAGCAATAAGTGAACAAATGGTTGAAAATTAAACGATACATGAGAGAAGGAGAGAGAGAGAGAGAGAGAGAGAGAGAGAGAGAGAGAGAGAGAGAGAGAGAGAGAGAGAGAGAGAGAGAGAGAGAGAGAGAGAGAGAGAGAGAGAGAGAGAGAGAGAGAGAGAGAGAGAGAGAGAGAGAGAGAGAGAGAGAGAGAGAGAGACAGACAGACAGACAGACAGACAGACATACAGACAGACAGACAGACAGAGAGGCAGGGAAGGAGAAGCAGGGAGAGGGAGGCAGGAAGAGGGAGGCAGGGAGAGAGAGGCAGGGTGAGGGAGGCAGGGAGAAAGCTCACCTCCGGGAGTGCTTCGACAAATTGAGGTGGATGTGATGGCGGTGCGGGTGCTCGACCCAGAGAATGTTTACTGGACTCTTAACAGCTGTACTCACCAAGCTGAACCTGTGTGTGCTGGGGGGAAGGGGGGGATGTCGGGCTGCAGCTCTTGACACCTCTCGACCTTCGTAACATCCCGAAATTTATGTGCTTGATTAACTGTCGGCTCCACACATGGGCTCCACACTCGAGGACTGGCCAAACGTGCAGGGTTTTTATAACTCACTTTTTCTCGAGTTGGTGAATTCTGTTCTCAAAAATTTCCAGGAGTAAATACGCTAAGGGCTAACGGGTGTTTACATGTGCCTTTGATGAGGGTTTTAGTGTTATTTCTGCCCTCTGATCCTCTCTCCCGAATCTGAACTTTCTTTCACATTATTTGATACTAGGTCATCGGTTGTATTTCTGCAGAATCTATTTTCATTCGTTTGCATTTTTTGGGGGGGGATGAAGGGGCAAATTCCACAGCCCCGCATTGGATTATCTACGGTTATTTTTAAGTCGTCTTGCAGTTTGTTGTAGTCGTCCTCCCTTCGTTCAAGTCGTCTTGCAGTTTCTTGTGGTCGTTCTCTTAAATTTAAACACTGAGAATGAGGTTCTCAGTTACCCCTCTCTCTCTCTCTCTCTCTCTCTCTCTCTCTCTCTCTCTCTCTCTCTCTCTCTCTCTCTCTCTCTCTCTCTCTGTCTCTCTCTGTCTCTCTCTTTCTCTCTTTCTCTTTTTTTTACACAGGGTTTGACATGGTTAGGTTAAGGATCCCTAGCTTTATTGACAAGCTATTTACAGGTTAAGGATTCCTAACTTTATTGGCAAGCTAAGAGCTGTTACCTACATCATCTCATTTGAAAGCATTTTTATTGTTATGAAACATACAAGAAGGGAACAGGATGAAGCTGGAGCCATCTGTGGGCCAGCATTTTCATCTGATCAACTGACTTTATCTCGTTGACATCACAATGCTGTACTGTGTTCCAGACTCGAGTCATCCTGGGAATAAATGATCTGTCTGTCTGTCTGTCTGTCTGTCTGTCTGTCTGTCTGTCTCTCTCTCTCTCTCTCTCTCTCTCACTCTACGAGGAATAATGATAATTTTTGTAGAGGAATAATGGCCACAAATATACTAGCGTAATGTAGTTCGAACATAATATCAAACAATCAAAATAATTTATTTGATTATGATCTACCATGAGTGAAACATAGTCTTAATAAAAGTTCGTTCTATATAATGTATCTTTATACATTCACAGTATTTAAGGATTTTACTAGATACGTGTCTTTAACGTAAATTTTTTTTTTTTTTTTTTTTTTTTTTTGCGTCTAATTGACGTTGAGAAGCCTCATAAAACATGCAAATATCTTGTTTAAATTTTATGGTTTTTATTTAATTTTTATTAGTAATCTTTATTTTAAAAATTTCGAGTGACAAAGTTGATGCAAAAAAGTTGAAATTACTACGCTGTGGTGTATTTATTCTTATTAATAAAGTCGAACATTAAGTAGAGTTAATGAGCTACAAATACAGTAACTGAAATTCAGTTATTTTCTCTAAACACAAGAAGGAAATTTCCATATTTTCTCCCCCAATTAATTTTGTGTGTTACTGCATTTTTTCAGAAAGCTTCATAACTCTAGCTTTTTAATAATTCAGCTATGCGCAATAATTGAAGTATTACATTATTTTATTAAACGAAAAATCCAATTTGGTGAGTTTCATTTTTTATTTCGTGTGAGTAAAAAATAAGTTATGGGGGACAATTTGATTTGATGCAATCAGACTAACCCAGCTCGGTATAACATATAATGTTTATATTTGGTAAATCACCAGAATTTCCGCCAAGTCCCTTTCTCAATTTACACTGCAGAGTTATATTAGCCTAGTCGAGTTTGTGGGTGTTGATACTTAGTTATTTTAGGTCTTCTTAACTTTTGATTAGGTGACACTTCTCTCTGTATTTAAAGACTTTTATCCTATTTGAGCTGATTTCAAAGCCCAGAGCTAAACTGTACTACGTCTCTCCATCCCATCTGTGTGACTCACCGCGGTGGACTGACATCGAAGCTCCTGTTTACGTCTAGGTAAATTTCTCTGCGTAATCCATGTTGAGGTTAACGAATCTTAACATGGCCTAACAATGAATCGTTCTTAGATGTTGCTATGTTGCTGTACATGGAACACGTGCAATGAAAGATGAATTTCATCATCAGAAATCTTTTCTTTGATGATTAGATTAAGATTAATGAATTTATATAATAAATTTCGCAGAGCGAAGATGTTATGATTAAAGTGCACAAATGGTAGACAGAAATTAACAAAGGGGATGTGGAATAAGGCTCAGGAAGCATATAACTAAGACAAGACTCGAACTACTGAATTTGAAAAGTACAGATTCGGGTTTTGAAAGAATATAATAGAGCACTTGTTTGGCACCAGAGTTGTTGATGAGTGAAACAAGTTGCTAAACATTGCAACTGAAGCAAATAATCCGAGTAGTTTTAAAAATTGGATAGAAACAATACTGGGAATAGTTGGTCTTGAGTAGGACCTGCTTAGCATAGGCCCATAGGCCTACTAAAGCTGTTCTTATGTATTTTCCTCCACTCTGGAATTCCCACAAAAAAAAAATTATTTTTTAAATGACCCTACTGGCGCAAATACCATCATGTACTTTATGATTGACCATATGGAACATCGACTCGTAGAATACTTGGGCACCTTTTTTGCCAAGATTTACACACTTGCTTTATTGTCAAGATTTACACACTTGCTTTTTTGCCAAGATTTACACACTTGCTTTATTGTCAAGATTTACACACTTGCTTTATTGTCAAGATTTACACACTTGCTTTATTGTCAAGATTTACACACTTGCTTTATTGTCAAGATTTACACACTTGCTTTATTGCCAAGATTTACACACTTGCTTTATTGTCAAGATTTACACACTTGCTTTATTGTCAAGATTTACACAGATTGTCAAGATTTACACACTTGCTTTATTGCCAAGATTTACACACTTGCTTTATTGTCAAGATTTACACACTTGCTTTATTGTCAAGATTTACACACTTGCTTTTTTGCCAAGATTTACTCACTTGCTTTATTGTCAAGATATACACACTTGCTTTATTGTCAAGATATACACACTTGCTTTATTGTCAAGATTTACACACTTGCTTTATTGCCAAGATTTACACACTTGCTTTATTGTCAAGATTTACACACTTGCTTTATTGTCAAGATTTACACACTTGCTTTATTGTCAAGATTTACACACTTGCTTTATTGCCAAGATTTACACACTTGCTTTATTGCCAAGATTTACACACTTGCTTTATTGTCAAGATATACACACTTGCTTTATTGTCAAGATTTACACACTTGCTTTATTGCCAAGATTTACACACTTGCTTTATTGCCAAGATTTACACACTTGCTTTATTGCCAAGATTTACTTACTTGCTTTATTGTCAAGATTTACACACTTGCTTTATTGCCAAGATTTACACACTTGCTTTATTGTCAAGATTTACACACTTGCTTTTTTGCCAAGATTTACACACTTGCTTTATTGCCAAGATTTACACACTTGCTTTATTGTCAAGATTTACACACTTGCTTTATTGTCAAGATTTACACACTTGCTTTATTGTCAAGATTTACACACTTGCTTTATTGTCAAGATTTACACACTTGCTTTATTGTCAAGATTTACACACTTGCTTTATTGTCAAGATATACACACTTGCTTTATTGTCAAGATTTACACACTTGCTTTATTGCCAAGATTTACACACTTGCTTTATTGCCAAGATTTACACACTTGCTTTATTGCCAAGATTTACTTACTTGCTTTATTGTCAAGATTTACACACTTGCTTTATTGCCAAGATTTACACACTTGCTTTATTGTCAAGATTTACACACTTGCTTTTTTGCCAAGATTTACACACTTGCTTTATTGCCAAGATTTACACACTTGCTTTATTGTCAAGATTTACACACTTGCTTTATTGTCAAGATTTACACACTTGCTTTATTGTCAAGATTTACACACTTGCTTTATTGTCAAGATTTACACACTTGCTTTATTGTCAAGATTTACACACTTGCTTTATTGCCAAGATTTACACACTTGCTTTATTGCCAAGACTTACACTCTTTATTCGTCTCTATAATGTCCCTTTTTCTGTAATTTTTGTATTATAATTTCCATTTTAGACATTGATTCAGCACCTTACATATCAATCTTACCAACCACTAACATCATCTTCCTTTCTTATTCCTTAGAAACCTCTATTTTCTTTTTTGTTTTGTTTTAATATTTCGATTTCAGACTCCCGTGGCCTCACTTTGGCAATATTAAATTTTTTCACTTTCCTGTTTTTTTCCACACGAATGCCCCTGAAAACCAATATATTTTTTACGACCTTCGGTGTGTAAACACGATCATGTGTGTAATTACCTGGTTGAGTTTACGGCTGCTGAACGTCAGCTCTTGGGCCAACTTCTTAACGTTACGTTGGTTGACAGCTCAGTTCACGAGTGTTGAACGTTAGCTCTGGGTCCAGCCTCTTTAACTTTATAATAAATCTGACTTCACATGCACTTGCACAATCTTTACGGAAACTGTTATTGTATTAATTTTCAATATGACATTCTTTACTCTGCTGTCTGTTTTAAGATGACTTGATGAATACGGTTAAAGTACCTTTCTCTCGCTTGGCAGACGGAGGATCGAGCCTTCTACTCTTTGCGGTGAATGACCCACAAGGGTTTAGCGCGCCACAATAATAACAGACTACGGTTGTCATAATGCTGAAAAAGCGTTTCCTGATGCATGTGTAGTCACCTATATGTGATTGCAGGGGTCGAGTCCCAGCTCCTGGCATCAACTTCCAGCATACTGCTTGCCAAATTCACTTCCTCCTTGCCGCGGGGTCCTTATTGTACCTTCTTTTGAAGCTATGTATGGAATCTGCCTCCACCATTTCCTCACTGTATGTGTGTTTATGTGTGTGTGTGTGTGTGTGTGTGTGTGTGTGTGTGTGTGTGTGTGTGTGTGTGTGTGTGTGTGTGTGTGTGTGTGTGTGTGTGTTTATATGCATTTGTCTATCAGCACTTTGTATATGCGCTGATGTTCTAGGCTGTCATACGCACACAATGCGCATACATAAAAAAAACATACACACATATATGCACATACACACACACACACATAATTACGAACACAAACATCGGTTCATTAACTCGCAAATTTATTATGGTATTAATACTCTCGTATTTATTCTGAGTGACTGCGGAGATTAAACATATAAATGATTTTTTAATTATCAAGAAGAGGCTTTTAATTACGCTCTTGTGTAACTCACAAACAAACATGCGAGTCGATTTTTTTTTTTACATGTAAGTACATTGATTTTTTTTATGTTAGGTTTGTCTTGGGGGTATATTTTTATAACATGTTCTAATTCCTCTGTTTATCTCACATCTCAGGAGAGAGAGAGAGAGAGAGAGAGAGAGAGAAGAAGAAGGAAGTGAGGGGGAAGAGAGAGAATGAGAAAACATATGACATTTCTGAACAGAAAAAAAAATCTAACTTCAGAATTAATAAAATATCTTAATTCTTTGTGGAAAATATTATTTTTTTTCTAACAATTCTTTACAAAAAAAGGGTAAAAATATTGAGAAATGTGATTCACTTAAAGCAGCTGTTAAAAGAATCTAACCTAAATGAAACCTGTAAAAAAAAAAAAGTATTTACAAGTGGTCATCACATTAAAATAATTTTTTTAAAAATGTTTAAAAGAAAATATCAAACTTTTAAAATTAATGTTTAATAATTCGAGAAATATAAACAAAACAACAGAGTAAAATTATTAACTATTCTAGTATTTAAAAAAAATATAACTTGTGAAAGCTGATACTTTCCTAACTTGTAATAACTAGCACTCTCCTAACTTGTAATAACTAGCACTTTCCTAACTTGTAATAACTAACACTTTCCTAACTTGTAATAACTAACACTTTCCTAACTTGTAATAACTAACACTTTCCTAACTTGTAATAACTAACACTTTCCTAACTTGTAATAACTAACACTTTCCTAACTTGTAATAACTAACACTTTCCTAACTTGTAATAACTAACACTTTTCTAACTTGTAATAATTAACACTTTCCTAACTTGTAATAACTAACACTTTATTAACTTGTAATAACTAACACTCTCCTAACTTGTAATAACTAACACTTTCCTAACTTGTAATAACCAACATTTTCCTAACTCGTAATAACTAACACTTTCCTAACTTGTAATAACTAACACTTTCCTAACTTGTAATAACTAACACTTTCCTAACTTATAATAACTAACACTTTTCTAACTTGTAATAGCTAACACTTTCCTAACTTGGAATAACTAATACTTTCCTAACTTGTAATAACTAACACTTTCCTAACATGTAATAACTAACACTTTCCTAACTTGTAATAACTAACACTTTCCTAACTTGTAATAACTAACACTTTCCTAACTTGTAATAGCTAACACTTTCCTAACTTGTAATAACCAACACTTTCTTAACTTGTAATAGCTAACACTTTCCTAACTTGTAATAACTAACACTTTCCTAACTTTTAATAACGAACACTTTCCTAACTTGTAATAACTAACACTTCCTTAACTTGTAATAACTAACACTTTCCTAACTTGTAATAACCAACACTTTCCTAACTTGTAATAACTAACACTTTCCTAACTTGTAATAACTAACACTTTCCTAACTTGCAATAACTAACACTTTCCTAACTTGTAATAACTAACAATTTCATAACTTGTAATAACTAACACTTTCCTAACTTGTAATAACTAACACTTTCCTAACTTGTAATAACTAACACTTTCCTAACTTGTAATAACTAACACTTTCCTAACTTGTAATAACCTACACTTTCCTAACTTGTAATAACTAACACTTTTCCAACTTGTAATAGCTAACACTTTCCTAACTTGGAATAACTAATACTTTCCTAATTTGTAATAACTAACACTTTCCTAACTTGTAATAGCTAACACTTTCCTAACTTGTAATAACTAACACTTTCCTAACTTGTAATAACTAACACTTTCCTAACTTGTAATAACTAACACTTTCCTAACTTGTAATAACTAACACTTTCCCAACTTGTAATAACACTTTCCTAACTTGTAATAACCAACACTTTCCTAACTTGTAATAACTAACACTTTCCTAACTTGTAATAACCAACACTTTCCTAACTTGTAATAACTAACACTTTCCTAACTTGTAATAACTAACACTTTCCTAACTTGTAATAACCAACACTTTCCTAACTTGTAATAACTAACACTTTCCTAACTTGTAATAACTAACACTTTCCTAACTTGTAATAACTAACACTTTCCTAACTTGTAATAACTAACACTTTCCTAACTTGTAATAACTAACACTCTCCTAACATGTAATAACTAACACTTTCCTAACTTGTAATAACTAACACTTTCCTAACTTGAAATAACTAACATTTTCCTAACTTGTAATAACTAACACTTTCCTAACTTGTAATAACCAACACTTTCCTAACTTGTAATACCTAACACTTTCCTAACTTGCAATAACTAACACTTTCCTAACTTGTAATAACTAACACTTTCCTAACTTGTAATAACTAGCACTTTACTAGCTTGTAATAACTAACACTTTCCGAACTTGTAATAACCAACACTTTCCTAACTTGTAATAACTAACACTTTCCTAACTTGTAATAACGAACACTTTCCTAATTTGTAATAACTAACACTTTCCTAACTTGTAATAACTAACACTTTCCTAACTTGTAATAACTAACACTTTCCTAACTTGTAATAACTAGCACTTTCCTACCTTGTAATAACTAACACTTTACTAACTTTTAATAACTAGCACTTTCCTAACTTGTAATAACTAACACTTTCCTAACTTGTAATAACTAACACTTTCCTAACTTGTAATAACCTACACTTTCCTAACTTGTAATAACTAACACTTTTCCAACTTGTAATAGCTAACACTTTCCTAACTTGGAATAACTAATACTTTCCTAATTTGTAATAACTAACACTTTCCTAACTTGTAATAGCTAACACTTTCCTAACTTGTAATAACTAACACTTTCCTAACTTGTAATAACTAACACTTTCCTAACTTGTAATAACTAACACTTTCCTAACTTGTAATAACTAACACTTTCCCAACTTGTAATAACTAACACTTTCCTAACTTGTAATAACCAACACTTTCCTAACTTGTAATAACTAACACTTTCCTAACTTGTAATAACCAACACTTTCCTAACTTGTAATAACTAACACTTTCCTAACTTGTAATAATTAACACTTTCCTAACTTGTAATAACCAACACTTTCCTAACTTGTAATAACTAACACTTTCCTAACTTGTAATAACTAACACTTTCCTAACTTGTAATAACTAACTTTAATAACTTGTAATAACTAACACTTTCCTAACTTGTAATAACTAACACTTTCCTAACATGTAATAACTAACACTTTCCTAACTTGTAATAACTAACACTTTCCTAACTTGAAATAACTAACATTTTCCTAACTTGTAATAACTAACACTTTCCTAACTTGTAATAACCAACACTTTCCTAACTTGTAATACCTAACACTTTCCTAACTTGCAATAACTAACACTTTCCTAACTTGTAATAACTAACACTTTCCTAACTTGTAATAACTAGCACTTTACTAGCTTGTAATACCTAACACTCTCCGAACTTGTAATAACCAACACTTTCCTAACTTGTAATAACTAACACTTTCCTAACTTGTAATAACGAACACTTTCCTAATTTGTAATAACTAACACTTTCCTAACTTGTAATAACTAACACTTTCCTAACTTGTAATAACTAACACTTTCCTAACTTGTAATAACTAGCACTTTCCTACCTTGTAATAACTAACACTTTACTAACTTTTAATAACTAGCACTTTCCTAACTTGTAATAACTAACACTTTCCTAACTTGTAATAACTAACACTTTCCTAACTTGTAATAACCAACACTTTCCTAACTTGTAATACCTAACACTTTTCTAACTTGTAATAACTAACACTTTTCTAACTTGTAATAACTAAGACTTTCCTAACTTGGAATAACTAATACTTTCCTAACTTGTAATAACTAATACTTTCCTAACTTGTAATAACTAATACTTTCCTAATTTGTAATAGCTAACACTTTCCTAACTTGTAATAACTAACACTTTCCTAACTTGTAATAACTAACGCTTTCCTAACTTGTAATAACCAACACTTTCCTAACTTGTAATAACTAACACTTTTCTAACTTGTAATAACTAACACTTTCCTAACTTGGAATAACTAATACTTTCCTAACTTGTAATAACTAACACTTTCCTAACTTGTAATAACTAACACTTTCCTAACTTGTAATAACTAACATTTTCCTAACTTGTAATAACTAACACTTTCCTAACTTGTAATAACTAACATTTTTCTAACTTGTAATAACCAACACTTTCTTAACTTGTAATAACTAACACTTTCCTAACTTGTAATAACTAACACTTTCCTAACTTGTAATAAATAACACTTTTCTAGTTTGTAATAACTAACACTTTCCTAACTTGTAATAACCAACACTTACCTAACTTGTAATAACTAACACTTTCCTAACTTGTAATAACTAACACTTTCCTAACTTGTAAGAACTAACATTTTCCTAACTTGTAATAACTAACACTTTCCTAACTTGTAATAACTAACACTTTCCTAACTTGCAATAACTAATACTTTCCTAACTTGTAATAACTAACACTTTCCTAACTTGTAATAACGAACACTTTCCTAACTTGTAATAACTAACACTTTCCTAACTTGTAATAACTAACACTTTCCTAACTTGTAATAACTAACACTTTCCAAACTTGTAATAACTAACACTTTCCTAGCTTGTAAAAATAACACTTTCCTAACTTGTAATAACTAACACTTTCCTAACTTGTAATAACTAACACTTTCCTAACTTGTAATAACTAACACTTTCCTAACTTGTAATAACTAACACTTTCCTAACTTGTAATAACTAGCACTTTCCTACCTTGTAATAACTAACACTTTACTAACTTTTAATAACTAGCACTTTCCTAACTTGTAATAACTAACACTTTCCTAACTTGTAATAACTAACACTTTCCTAACTTGTAATAACCAACACTTTCCTAACTTGTAATACCTAACACTTTCCTAACTTGTAATAACTAACACTTTTCTAACTTGTAATAACTAAGACTTTCCTAACTTGGAATAACTAATACTTTCCTAACTTGTAATAACTAATACTTTCCTAACTTGTAATAACTAATACTTTCCTAATTTGTAATAGCTAACACTTTCCTAACTTGTAATAACTAACACTTTCCTAACTTGTAATAACTAACGCTTTCCTAACTTGTAATAAACAACACTTTCCTAACTTGTAATAACTAACACTTTTCTAACTTGTAATAACTAACACTTTCCTAACTTGGAATAACTAATACTTTCCTAACTTTTAATAACTAACACTTTCCTAACTTGTAATAACTAACACTTTCCTAACTTGTAATAACTAACACTTTCCTAACTTGTAATAACTAACACTTTCCTAACTTGTAATAACTAACACTTTTCTAACTTGTAATAACCAACACTTTCTTAACTTGTAATAACTAACACTTTCCTAACTTGTAATAACTAACACTTTCCTAACTTGTAATAAATAACACTTTTCTAGTTTGTAATAACTAACACTTTCCTAACTTGTAATAACCAACACTTTCCTAACTTGTAATAACTAACACTTTCCTAACTTGTAATAACTAACACTTTCCTAACTTGTAAGAACTAACATTTTCCTAACTTGTAATAACTAACACTTTCCTAACTTGTAATAACTAACACTTTCCTAACTTGTAATAACTAATACTTTCCTAACTTGTAATAACTAACACTTTCCTAACTTGTAATAACGAACACTTTCCTAACTTGTAATAACTAACACTTTCCTAACTTGTAATAACTAACACTTTCCTAACTTGTAATAACTAACACTTTCCAAACTTGTAATAACTAACACTTTCCTAGCTTGTAAAAATAACACTTTCCTAACTTGTAATAACTAACACTTTCCTAACTTGTAATAACTAACACTTTCCTAACTTGTAATAACTAACACTTTCCTAACTTGTAATCCTAAATTTAAGCATCCGAAATTTAGCTTTTGTTTACAGATGTTCAGATATTAAACAATTTGAACCCTAACAGGTAGAGGAACTTCATGTAGGTGCAGACACTCTTGGGATCACGCTAAGAGTCAGTCATTCTGAGGGATACACATCACTTCCTGACTGACGAGGAAGTATGTGATGCCGGACCAAACGGGCCATGTATGTATACCCATAACTCTCCAATCAAAATAAAAGTTTAATAAACTCTCAAAAAACTGTCCTTATTAAATTATAAATTAATAATTATTTAAATAAATGGTAATTTAAAAATGATGTTGATTACTCATGATCAATCATTCCCTCGTCATTTTTTAGGATTTAACATCGACTTGCCTCAGGAACACGCTTGCCGATGGGGGAAAATCACTTACTTTAATACACAGGAAGTTCAAAAGCAGGTACCTGTTTACGCATGGGACCATGTTGACAGAAAACCTGTGACATGACAACAGCTGCTCCGTCATTCGCTTAACATATCATCTTAACACCACTGTGAAGTAAACAGGCGAAGACTGTTGCTTGGCACAAGGCAGTTACATTTCTGAAAAGAATAATAACTTAATTACTGGAAATGCCAACATAGATTTCGTAATAAAAGATCGTTCCATACCAATTTACTAGAATTTTTCAATTATATATGCAAAAACTGGGATGCAAGAAGTGCCAGCAGATGTAATACATCTAGATTTCCATAAAGTAATACTTTCGATAAGTTTCCCCCAGCAAAGATTACTGGCCAGAATAAAATAATATACTATAAGAGACAAAGTTTATGCCTCAGTGACTGATTCTCCGATATAAGACAGAGTAGCACTGAACTGAGAGGTGTCGGAATGGTCAGACGTAGAGAGCGGTGTTTTTTTCAGGAATCGGTTCTTGGTCCAATTCATTTCATAATGGTTATAAAATATTTCGAGACAGGGTTACCGTCTAAAAGAACAAAATTTGCCGAAGACAAAATTATGGAAAAGCTCATCATTGACAGCAGAATCTTAGAAAATTCAAGAGTTACGTGAACAGGTCAGCGTTGTGGTCAAAGACGTGCAAAATGAGTTTCACTGTTGACATATGCAAGATAATGTATCATGGCTATAACAGCCTCAAGCATGAGTACAAATGATTGACAACAAACTAGTTGAAATAAAAAGAGAACCTCCGTATAATGATAAGCAACGTCCTTAGCATTCCTAAATTGAGAGCAACGAAGGTTAGGAGAAGGTTAGCTTTCTAAACTGGAAATTTCGAATACAAAACATGAGACACCGAATTGACTCTTCATGATGCATTAATCAGACATATTTTGAATATCCCATTCAGTTTCACCTCTAAATTACCTAAAAGACGAAGATATAGTGGATAGGGTACAGAAAAGAGCATTCAACCTCGTACCAGCACTCAGCAACAAACCACGTGAAGCAACAATGTCGATACAATGGAATGAAACTGTGAGGCAGAAGATGAAAAACGAACGTATGTAAAAAAATTTTTGTAAAAAGAAGTACAGCAGAATGGAACAAATTGGCAGCTGACGCTGTAAACACGAAGACATTTAAGAGTCATTTAAGAAGCAGTTGGACAAGCACTTAGCAAGTATGGGATTCAACTAGATAGTAAGCAGAGAGGCACTATTATTATTATTATTATAATCAAGGGGGAAGCGCTAAACCCGGAGGATTATACAGCGCCTGGGGGGGGATGTGGAAGGCATTCAGGCTTAATTCGGGGAACTGGAGCACAGATCCAATTCCCTAAATCAAGAGCCCCTCACCAACATCAAGGAACCTTCCTTGAGGGGTGAGAGGCACTAAAATTATCGACTTCCTGAAGTTTGTTCAGTAACTACATCAGGACCATCAGCTGGCAACGATTCAACTTCGTTAATAATAGTCGTAGTAGTAGTTAGTCAGAGTAGTGGAGCGTTTTCTCCAGCACTACGGGAGCCAGAAGTAGAACTGGTTTATAATAATAATAATAATAATAATAATAACAATAATAATAATAATAATAATAATAATAATAATAATAATAATAATAATAATAATAATAATAATAATAATATACCTTTATTTTTTTTTATTTTTACAAGTACATTTACAAGGTATACAGGTCTAGCTGACATCACTGACATACTACTATATTGAAAGCCGCTTGTTATGCAAAGCATTTCGGGCAAATTAGGCCAGTTTTGTCCCAGGATGCGACCCACACCAGTCGACTAACAGCCAAGTATCCATTTTGCGATGGGTAAACAGGGACGGCAGGTGTCTTATGGAAACACGTCCTAATTTTTTCCAGCTGTAACGGAAATTAGATCCCGGACCTCAGTGTGTGAGCCGAATGCGCTAGCGATCGAGCTACATAACTGACACAAACAGCTCTGTCAATGACAGTGGAGTAACACAAGAAGTTTATCATAGGACCCGCCCTTCTTCCTTGTAGCAATTAAGTAAATGTATTTGTAGCTTATACTTTCCATCCATATCAGTTTCTCTTACAAATTTCATGCTATTTTTATAATATAGTGTGGTTTGTTTCCCGTCGTTCTTCCTCTGTTTTCATGCAGGCAGCAGCAGTAACAGTGAGTGGAAGGTGAGGGCGAGAAATCTCTGTTTCTCAATCTTTTTGTCAAACGAACGCCTAGATAATACGGAAAAAGTTAGTCTAGAGGTCTCCCAGGTTTTCTACTATTTGCATTTTTCATGTACTCCCATGTAACACGCCTGCTGAGTCATTCACTTCATTAGCACCGTTGATAAAGTGAAATAGTCACGACACAAGCCAAGGAATACAGTTTTTCAAGAGCCAGGATAAAAGGCTCTCCGATAAGAAGATTTAATCTAGGAAATTCGTCCCTTCCTTTAAGTGCCTTCCGGTAGGTATACAGATGGACCTTGGTGATAATTTTGGTCCTTTTAAATATATCTTTGCGTAATTATTGAAGTTAAATTTATTTCATCCTCGATCTAGACGTTTGAATGCCTTTTAGTTGGATCCTGATGGTGATCTAAACTATTCTCAGGTTATTTATTTTTTTCTCCCTCGGAAACTCCTCGGCCATGTAAATTAAATTAAGCGTTGAATCCGAAATGACCAAATGCCTTTACTGGTGGAGCCCAAACGCTGGAAGAGCCTTTCTTGGTGTTAGCAAGCATTTAAATTGCTTCAACTTGGAGAGTGCAAACATTTAACGCCTTTTTTCTCTCGTTGAACACTCTTATAATAATATTTTCGCGCTTTTCTCAACTTTTTTCATTAAAAGGCCTGTCTTGTGGGCAAGCTAAGACTCTGATTATCTTCCATTAAGGCTGAGGAATCTGAAGCTACCGCTGATTACCTGAAAACGACCTCTCCATTTCATCTACCGTCTTTAGGATTTCTTCCACAAAGGCTGAGGTATTGATTGCCTGGTATTATCTCTTCACTTCTAGAGTCTCTAGAATTTCTTCCATCAAGGCTGAGGGACTGATTACTTCACGCTACCTCTTCACTTCATCTACTGTCTCCCTGACTAGACTTCGTCTCAGCATTGGATTGTCTTGTGAGTTCACCGTATCCACTCTCCTCAGCAGTGGCCAGTGATATATATTTAAATTTCCTTGCTCTAAACACAGTTTTTCTTCATGTTCTACGAGTTACTTGTTGAAGTAGAAACAAGCGATGGTAACCTCTCCTGAGCTACTCTACAATGAAAATGTTAAATTGTCTTGAGTGTTAAACATTATCCTGAACAACAATCATTATGTTGTCTTGAACAACAAATATTATGTTGTCCTGAACAACAAACATTATGTTAGTTTCGGGTTCAAGACTTCTTTTATTTTTCACATACACAATGAACATGTATTTATATATGTACACACAAACACAAACACAAACACACACACACACACACGCACACACACACACACACACACACACACACACATACACACACACACACACGCACACACACACACACACATACACACACACACACACACACCTAATTAACCAAACGCTGTGGTTGCCCATTTAAAAAAAAAACAAATTTAAGCAGAAGTTAGTGTCGACTCTGATACTAAACATCAATTACGAAAAAAAAAAATTGGCATTTAGATTTTCCAGCTGAATATTAAATGTTTTGAGATAAAACTTATATATATATATATATATATATATATATATATATATATATATATATATATATATATATATATATATATATATATATATATATATATATGTATATGTGTGTGAAACATGGGTGATGAATGTTGCAGCGAAGAGAAGGCTGGAGGCAGTGGAGATGTCATGTCTGAGGGCAATGTGTGGTGTGAATATAATGCAGAGAATTCGTAGTTTGGAAGTTAGGAGGAGGTGCGGGATTACCAAAACTGTTGTCCAGAGGGCTGAGGAAGGGTTGTTGAGGTGGTTCGGACATGTAGAGAGAATGGAGCGAAACAGAATAACTTCAAGAGTGTATCAGTCTGTAGTGGAAGGAAGGCGGGGTAGGGGTCGGCCTAGGAAAGGTTGGAGAGAGGGGGTAAAGGAGGTTTTGTGTGCGAGGGGTTTGGACTTCCAGCAGGCATGCGTGAGCGTGTTTGATAGGAGTGAATGGAGACAAATGGTTTTTAATACTTGACGTGCTGTTGGAGTGTGAGCAAAGTAACATTTATGAAGGGGTTCAGGGAAACCGGCAGGCCGGACTTGAGTCCTGGAGATGGGAAGTACAGTGCCTGCACTCTGAAGGAGGGGTGTTAATGTTGCAGTTTAAAAACTGTAGTGTAAACACCCTTCTGGCAAGACAATGATGGAGTGAATGATGGTGAAAGTTTTTCTTTTTCGGGCCACCCTGCCTTGGTGGGAATCGGCCAGTGTGTATATATATATATATATATATATATATATATATATATATATATATATATATATATATATATATATATATTTATATATAATAAATAATATATATATATATATATATATATATATATATATATATATATATATATATATATATATATATATATATATATATATATATATATATATATATATATATATATATATATATATATATTGGCAGCCGTGAGGAAACGCTAAAACATTAAGGGCCACACTACAGCTGCGGAATAGCAGGTTGGTAGATTTCATCCGAGGGAGGGTAGCGAGGCTCAACTTTCTTGAATCAAGATTTTTCCCCCTGGATGTGGTAAATGATGTGGAGTTTGTTATCGTTTATTTCTGATGTGATTGATTAGTTTTTCTCTTAACACAACTTGTCAGCTGCCCATCTGACATAAGTTGTCAGCTGCCCTCCTGACATGAGTATTCAGCTGTCCATCTGACATAAGTTGTCAGCTGCCCTCCTGACATGAGTATTCAGCTGTCCATCTGACATAAGTTGTCAGCTGTTCTCCTGACATGAGTATACAGTGTCCTCCTTACATAAATGGTCAGCTGTCCTGACACGATTGGCTAGCTGTCCTACCATCACAGTTAGTCAATTGTGCTGACACAGTTAGTCAGGTGTCCTCAGGACACAAATGGAAAAAATCTCTTCCCTAGCGAAACATTGTAGGTAGCAATGTTCATTCATTCTGTGTTGAGAATTTACCAGAGCGTTAATTTTCACTCAGCACTAACAAGGCAAACACGAATAGGGTCCAAGTGTTCGAATTGGAATTTCGAACAGTCGAAGCTCTCCATTTTCAATTCGAAGATTTTATCGTCTCTCTGACCGGATGGGAAAAATGAACATAGCGACACCAGTCGTTTTGGAAAGCAAATGAAAACCAGTACCTCTCCCTTTCATTCTATCAACACTATCAAATTATGCAACTCCGCATCAATATCGGCGCTCTCTTCGCTCATCCAGCCCCTCTCTTCGCTCATCCGGCCAACTGTTTGCTCGTTCGGCCACTCTTTGCTCATTCGGCCCACTCTTCACTCATCCCGCCCACTCTTCGCCCACCCGGCACTCTGTCCGCTCATCCGGTCACCGGTGCTTCTGTGTCTAATTACCTGGTTATATTTACACAGATACTTTACCTAGTAGTGATTACCAAGTATAAATTACTTATCAGTAATGACATATTTATAATTGCAAACTAGTAGCCATCTAGTTTTAATTACCTGTCTACATGCTACTGACTCCCTGTTCGAGTTTGAGCGATGGAAGACTCGGTTCTTGGACCCTCCTGATATCCTCGTTGGGGAGTGACTTGTTTCAGCTCTCTGCTTCGTCACTCTTAGTTCTCATTCCTTTATCTCTCTCTCTTCTCTCGTGTGTGTGTCCGCACTCGCTAGGGCCATTAGTGAGCTAGTAAAAGAAAGAGGAACCTGAAAAACTTACGCTTTAGCAAGGCGTCGTTTAGGCCTTTGAAACTCTCCGGTATTTAAAACATAGTGACGCATATATATATATATATATATATATATATATATATATATATATTATATATATATATATATATATATATATATATATATATATATATATATATATAAGTGTAATGAACATTTCTCAGTGTTCATTGATAACACACATGGACACAGAAACTCGGAAGATTAATCGGTCTGTATTTTTCGATCCCCTTCTAGGATCCTCTTCGGCAGATACATGTGTGAAATGAGACCAAGAATATGTAGGGAAGGTTGCACGTCACCCCGTACGCATGAGTGGTGGGACATATCTAGCAGTGGGTAGGTGACGAGACAGGTCCTGAAGTGAAGCTAAAAATTTGGGTAGGAAGCTTCTTTTTGATATGTGATTTCTGAAGTCGTGATGACGTTCTATAATTCAACCATTTTTTTCAACTTGTCAGCATCAACCATCACAACATTCATTGGGAAGCTGCCACCATTAAACCACATATCACACTGCAACTACAAACGCAAAATCATAGAATCTGTCCTCATAGCTACCACTCCAAATTCCAACATCTCACAGGGACAATGGAAATCAGACGTCATATCAAAATTCGCCTCAAGAAGTACATACCAGCGCCCAACCTAACACAGAGCGCCAACAAAACATCAGGAATCACGTAGCTTCACTTCAGTACCTGTCATCTCACCCACCCACGGCGTGTTATGCCTTCGTACAGGTGTAACCTTTTCCGTATATTCTTGATCTCATTTCACTTATGTATCTGATGAAGACCCCAGGAAGGGATCGAAATACACAGACCAATTAATCTACTAGAGTTTTTGTCTCCAAGTGGGTTATTTTTAAGCATATATATCACAAATACTGTGGCAGTTACGGAGAATCTACAGACACGGAGTCTACAGACATGGATAATCAGCGGACATAGAGAGTCGGCAGACATGGAGATTCAGCAGACACAGAATTTATGGATAGACCTCACATTAAACTGTCTTCAATGCAGGTACCTTGATGCTGATGAGCAGTTCTTAGTGAAGAAAATGGAAGCTGCTGTAACCTTCCTCTAATCAAACCTGATTACCTTTCATTACCTAGGCTCTGAGAGACTCTTTACGGATTTGGCACATCCCATTAAAAATACTTCTCCTATAAAATCTTCCACATGACATCAGCAACCAGTATCAGTTGGTAAATAAACAAACTGTCTTCAAGAAACCCAGGAAGAAGTGGCTGAAGAGGTTACATAACAATGTCGTGTCCTACTCAGACAAAAACTATAGAAAGGCTAAACGTTTGTTACCATATTAGTCCAATTTGTGACCTGATATAGCCCATTGTGTGCACGAAACGTCGTTAGTGAAGCATAGCATTATACTTCATTTTTGCCTCTTTAGGCCGGGACGTGAGGAGCATGACGTACCATGAAATACTGAAGAAATTAGCCGAGGACAGCTTATTTGAGTGGAAGGGAATAACAGGGAGCAGAGATGGAAGATAAATCCCATGAGAAGCCACAAAGAGACTCGGAAATACTTCGTCTGAGTAAGGGAAGTAAAAGTGTGGGAGGAGCAAGATCAAGAGATGGAGGATCTAATCTTTTTACAAGATGCCAGGGATCTTGCAGGCGAGCATAACTTGCTGAGAGCACGGTGAGTACACGCACACACACACACACACACACATGAACACTAACATGCACACACACACACACAGATGCACACACACACACGCACACACACACACACACACACACACACACACACACACACACACACACACACACACACACACACACACACACACACACACACACACACACACAAGAGATTGGTGCAAAAACTGGAGGACCAAGCAGGGATAACAGGGAAGGCACTACAATGGATCAGGGAATACTTGTCAGGAAGACAGCAGCGAGTCATGGTATGTGGCGAGGTGTCAGAGTGGGCACCTGTGACCAGCGGGGTCCCGCAGGGGTCAGTCCTAGGACCAGTGCTGTTTCTGGTATTTGTGAACGACATGACAGAAGGAATAGACTCTGAGGTGTCCCTGTTTGCAGATGACGTGAAGTTGATGAGAAGAATTCACTCGATCGAAGACCAGGCAGAACTACAAAGGGATCTAGACAGGCTGCAGACCTGGTCCAGCAATTGGCTCCTGGAGTTCAATCCCACCAAGTGCAAAGTCATGAAGATTGGGGAAGGGCAAAGAAGGCCGCAGACGGAGTACAGTCTAGGGGGTCAGAGACTACAAACCTCACTCAAGGAAAAAGATCTTGGGGTGGGTATAACACCAGGCACATCTCCTGAAGCGCACATCAACCAAATAACTGCTGCAGCATATGGGCGCCTAGCAAACCTCAGAACAGCATTCCGACATCTTAATAAGGAATCATTCAGGACCCTGTACACCGTGTATGTTAGGCCCATATTGGAGTATGCGGCACCAGTTTGGAACCCACACCTAGCCAAGCACGTGAAGAAACTAGAGAAAGTGCAAAGGTTTGCAACAAGACTAGTCCCAGAGCTAAGAGGTATGTCCTACGAGGAGACGTTAAGGGAAATCAACCTGACGACACTGGAGGACAGGAGAGATAGGGGGGACATGATAACGACATACAAAATACTGAGAGGAATTGACAAGGTGGACAAAGATAGGATGTTCCAGAGATTGGACACAGTAACAAGGGGACACAGTTGGAAGCTGAAGACACAGATGAATCAAAGGGATGTTAGGAAGTATTTCTTCAGCCACAGAGTAGTCAGTAAGTGGAATAGTTTGGGAAGCGATGTAGTGGAGGCAGGATCCGTACATAGCTTTAAGCAGAGGTATGATAAAGCTCACGGCTCAGGGAGAGTGACCTAGTAGCGATCAGTGAAGAGGCGGGGCCAGGAGCTCGGACTCGACCCCCGCAACCTCAACTAGGTGAGTACAACTAGGTGAGTACACACACGCACACACGCACACACACACATGAACACATGCACACAAACACACACATGCACACACGCACACACACACACACAAACACACACACACACACACACACACACACACACACACACATACACACACACACACACACACACTCACACACACACACACACACACACACACACACACACACACACACACACACACACACACACACACACACACACACACACACACACACACACACACACACACACACACACACACACACACACACACACACACACACACACACACACACACACCTCAGGGAGGGAGCAGATATACCGTGTGTGCCATTAACCACAATCTTCAACACATCCCTTGAAACTGGGCAACTACCTCAGGTATGGAAGACAGCAAATGTAGTTCCCATTTTTAAAAAAAGGAGACAGAAAAGAGGCACTAAATTACAGACCAGTGTCACTGACGTGTATAGTATGCAAAGTCATGGAGAAGATTACCAGGAGGAGACTGGTGGAGCACCTGGAACGGAACAAGAGTATAAACGATAACCAGCACGAATTCATGGAAGGCAAATCCTGTGTCACAAACCTTCTGGAGTTCTATGGCAAAGTTACAGAAGTGCGACACGAGAGAGAGAGGTGGGTTGATTGCATTTTCTTGGACTGCAAGAAGGCCTTCGTCACAGTTCCTCACAAGAGACTAGGGCACTGCAGTGGATCAGAGAATACCTGACAGGGAGGCAACAACGAGTCATGGTACGGGATGAGGTATCACATTGGGCACCTGTGACGAGCGGGGTTCCACAGGGGTCGGTCCTAGGACCAGTGCTATTTCTGGTATATATGAATGACATGATGGAAGGGATAGACTCAGAGGTGTCCCTGTTCGCAGATGATGTGAAGTTAATGAGGAGAATTAAATCAGATGAGGATCAGGCAGGACTTCCAAGAGACCTGGATAGGCTGGACACGTGGTCCAGCAACTGGCTTCTTGAATTCAACCCTGCCAAGTGCAAAGTCATGAAGATCGGAAAAGGGCAAAGAAGACCGCAGACAAAGTATAGATTAGGTGGCCAAGGACTGCAAACCTCGCTCAAGGAGAAAGATCTTTTGGTGACCATAACACTGAGCTTGTCTCCAGATGCACACATCAACCAGATAACTGCTGCAGCATACGGGCGCCTGGCAAACCTGAGAATAGCGTTCCGATATCTTAGTAAGGAATCGTTCAAGACACTGTTCACTGTGTACATCAGGCCCATACTGGAGGATGCAGCTCCAGTTTGGAACCCACACCTGGGTAAACACGTCAAGAAATTAGAGAAAGTGCAAAGGTTTATAACAAGGCTAGTTCCGGAGCTCACTGGTATGTCCTACGAAGAAAGGTTGAGGGAAATCGGACTGACGACATTGGAGGACAGGAGGGTAACCGGAGACATGTTAACGACATACAAAATACTGCGAGGAATAGATAAGGTAGACAGAGACAGGTTGTTCCAGAGAGGGGACAGAGAAACAAGGGGTCACAACTGGAAGCTGAAGACTCAGACGAGTCATAGGGATGTTAGGAAGTATTTCTTCAGTCATAGAGTCGTCAGGAAGTGGAATAGCCTAACAAGTGATGTAGTGGAGGCAGGAACCATACATAGCTTTAAGACGAGGCATGGCAAAGCTCTGGAAGCAGAGAGAGGACCTAGTAGCGATCAGTGAAGAGGCGGGGCCAGGAGCTGTGTCTCGACCCCTGCAGCCACAATTAGGTGAGTACATGGACACATGCACAAACACACACACACACATGCACACACACACACACACACACACACACACACATACACACACACACACACACACACACACACACACACACACACACACACACACACACACACAAGCAGCGGAGAATGCTCTTCCTTTACCAAATCCATCACGCAATCAAGGAGTTGAAATGGAAACTGAGAGTGGCTTAAAGGAGCGAGGGCGGCCATCTCCAGCTTCCACCCACACACACACATCCATCCTACCTCCAGACCAGCCACAGACCAGCCCGAGATCAGCCCCAGACCATTCTCCAGCCTCCAGACTACTCTCAAACCAACCTCATACTAGTTCTAGACCTGTTTCGTCCTGCTACCGACTCATGCAGACGTGTTTCCTCCCATCAAAACATCTGTTCCACTGCTAGTGATTTACTAGGGAATGTAAAGAGGTGACTCACTGAATGCATCCATAATTTTCGAAACAGTAGAATGAACGAGGCAGAAGATGCAAGACAAATGTATTCAAAGTTCTTTTTTTTATAACAAAAAAGCACAATACCGTTACTGAAACAATACACAAATAAACCGCACCTCTTCTTTTTGTTAGTGTGACTTTGTAAATGGTTCAAGTTGGACCGAAACGTCGTCGTTACCTCCTCTCTCCTATGTGCGGGTTATTTGTGTAGAATTATAACAGAATGGAATAATCTACCCATCGAAGTTGTAAGCATGAAGACAATACTGTCAGAACTTCCCAAGTTCACTACTAACTCTCTCCCAAGTACACCCACGTATTCCTATGTACTGCTATGTAGTACCTAATTTTTCTTGACTAATTTTACTAAGATGTTGGACTAAGATGTTAATACGCCCTTGTAAGCAAAGTTCAAACATGGTTGAAAAAAAAAATTGTCAGACTGGAATACGGCCATAACTGACTGAGATAAGGTCATACCTGACTGTGCTACGGTCATACCTGACTAGGATAAGGTCATACCTGACTGGGATAAGGCCATATCTGACTGAGATACGGTCATATCTGACTGGGATACGGCTAAAATTGACTGGAATACGGCCATACCTGACTGGGATAAGGTCAAACCTAACTAAGAAAAGGACACATCTGTCTAGGACAGAGTTAAGCCCAACTGGAATAAGGCCATATATTGCTGGAATACGATAATATTTAACTAGGATATGAGCAGACTATGAGAAGATAATACCTGACTGAAATAAGGACATGCTGGACTGGGATAAGGACATACCAGGCAAAGATAAGAGCATACTTGCTCGGGATAAGGAAATACCTAAACGTCTTGGATACAGACATTAGGACATTCATGACAAAAAGAAATTCTAGCCGACATACGATCATGCTTCGCCTGAGTATCAATATCCGTCCTTTTTATCATTTTTTTCACTTATTTATAAAGAAGCTTAAAAAATATGAGTGTTAGTTATCGCTAAAAAAATGGCTATATCAATAATTCATTAAATGGCCGATGACATCAAGAGTTCTTCATCGTTTAAAATTGAATTATTTACACAGTCATAAACTATAACTAAGATATAGAAAGAAAAAGTTAAGCATTTTTTCACGATAATATATATATATATATATATATATATATATATATATATATATATATATATATATATATATATATATATATATATATATATATATATATATATATATATATATTGGCACACGCCTCGACCCACAGACCATCCGCATTGGTGTTACCCTTCGACTTGCCGCCCCTTTTCTCACCGAACACAGGTGTATTTGTAGCAATTAAGCATCAGATCGATTCGGGTCTTGTGTGCCGTAAATCCGAGGGAAAGATTTCAAGACATGAGGAGATTAATAACATTATCAAGAGGGTGTGCAAAAGAAGAAAATTAAAAGTGAATACAGGAAAGAGTAAGGTTATGAGGATAACAAAAAGATCAGGTGATGAAAGATTG
>NC_091312.1:11664183-11671683 GCF_038502225.1 Cherax quadricarinatus
GAGGGAGGGAGGGAGGGAGGGAGGGAGGGAAGGAGGGAGGGTGGGAGGGATATCGCAGCCTAAGATAACCGAAACGTCGTTATAAGATACATTCCCGAATGTGCGGGTTATTTGTGTATTATTCCAGTCACGGTATTATGAAATTTTATTCTTTAAGATAACTAAACCCATGGAATTACTTCATTACTTTATTTTTTCATTTCCACGAAAGGAATTACAAAGTAAATGGTTTAGAAAACTGGCAGGAAGACGAACGAGACACTTGTGCAACACTTGGGTTCCTCAAATGTGGCTTGATAAAGCCGCTGGTTGGTGGCTTTATCAAGTCAGTGACAATGGCGATTGAAACAAATTTAACGTAACGTCAAGCCTTTCTGGGCTACCCTTGAAAAAACTAGCATATGGTGAGTGGCCTCCATAAGCTGGTAATCTCTAGTGAAAGACTCCAGAGGGATATCTGCCTTGCCACATGCAATTCCACTACAAAGTCGAGAGAGTTATAGCAAGTTTAAAATGTATATAGTCAACCTCCAAGAGTTTGAGATCTAGACACAACAGTTCCAGATCTAGACACTCAACCTCCAGGGCACTGCAGTCCCAGATCTAGACACTCACCCTTCAGGGCACAGCAGTCCCAGATCTAGACACTCACCCTCCAGGCGCAGCAGTCACAGATCTAGACACTCACCCTTCAGGGCACAGCAATCCCAGATCTAGACACTCACCCTTCAGGGCACAGCAGTCCCACATCTAGACACTCAACCTCCAGGCGCAGCAGTCCCAGATCTAGACACTCAAATTCGAGGAGTCTCAGACTTAGATAGTCAGCCTCCGTGGTCAGCGGAAACAATTGTCTCAAGGTGAAGGTTCACTTCCTTCCAGGACAGGAAAGGTTGTGTGACTGGACGAGAAGAGGTCAGGGCAGTGTGCGGATGTGACCTACAGAAAGCAGCGCCCTACCCACCTTTCAGGCGGGTTCACCTTTGATGTAAGTTGAGGGCTCTTGATCCAGTGAATTGGAGGCATCCTTCTTTCGTCCTGAAAACACGATTTCTTCCCACTCATCAGTCGCTGACCCCCTACGGGTAAAGCGCTTCGTCATAGCTATAATAACATCAACAGCAACAAAAACAGTAGCAACATCAATAATAATAACAACAACAACAACAACAACAACAACAACAACAACAACAACAACAACAACAACTACAACAACAACAACAACATTAATAATAATAATAATAATAATAATAATAATAATAATAATAATAATAATAATAATAAAATAATAATAATAATAATAATAATAATAATAATAATAATAATAATAATAAAATAATAATAATAATAATAATAATAATAATAATAATAATAATAATAATAATAATAATAATATAAATAATAATAATAATAATAATAATAATAATAATAATAATAATAATAATAATAATAATAATAATAATAATAATAATAATCCCTCTACTTTTTCTAGCATAGGGTGTATGACCCTCTTAGATAAAGAAGGCAAATCTTCCCCCACTTCACAAGAAAAAAGCCTGGCGTAAGTCGGAAACTACACTGTATAGAAATGTACAGTATTTCAAATGCCAGAAGAGGTTGGGGGTTTAATCCTACTTCCGCTAATCGTCTCCCGCATCTCTCTTGCCGGTTACTGCATAATATCTTGAGGCGATAATCTCTCAAGAAAGCTTAGTGGACTGGGAAAGGCGTCTGAGTCTCCAATGGGCGTGGCTGATGCCATCACGGCAACAGAACAGTCATCGCGAGAAAGGTACAGATAACCTTCGCACCGAACAACCTCTGTGAATCCAATTCTTTATTACTTTTTTTATTTTTTATTTTTTTTTCAATTCTTCCCAACGGTTCCAGACGTACGGACATTATACTGCAGGGCAGCCATCTCTGCTGCTGTGGCTAAGTAGTAAGATATGAGAGGCATCACTCAGTCAAAGATCATCCAGCCCTCGTTTAACTCGCAGATGCAACATTCTCTCTCTCTCTCTCTCTCTCTCTCTCTCTCTCCACCATGCTGGGGATCGATCTCAACATATGACGGGAGGTTGAGAGGAGGAGCCAGGCTCTGAGCACCGGGTGGGCTCCACTCGTATAATTAAGCAACGAAATTAAGGCTGCTGTGAAGGGGACGCTGAAGCGTATCAGTAGTATTGACATCCAGTGATTTGTAATCTGTTAACTCTGTGAACCTGATCTATCCTTACCTCCTCGCTCCGATGTCTGGTGAGCAAGCCTGTCTACTCTGAACCATCCGGACCACCTCTACCTGTTGTCTGAGGGCCCGTGCTTCGATTCCCGGCAAGCGTGGAAACACTGGGCGTGTTTCTTAGCACTCGTTCTCCTTTTTCTCCCACTCAGTAAAATGGATACCTAGGTGTTAGTTGAATGGATATCTGGGTGTTAGCTGACTGGATACCTGGGTATTAGTCACATCCTAGGACAAAACTGACCTAATTTGCCCGAAATGCTCTGCATAGCAAGGGGCTTCATGTATAGTAGTATGTTATTGATGTCACCTAGGAATGCATACCTTGTACATGTACTTCTGGAAATAAAGATATTATTATTATTATTATTATTATTATTATTATTATTATTATTATTATTATTATTATTATTATTATTATTATTATTATTATTATTATCATTATTATTATTATCATTATTCATACCACGTCTCCCAGCTGTCTGTTTAATGAGTCTGTGTACAGATTCATTATACAGACTCTCGATCTACTCTGTTTAACGAGTCTGTCTGAACACTCTGATTTGACTGGCCAGAGAACCAGGCCGCGATTAGCTGACGGAGAATCGAGCCTCCACCTGAAATAAAGTAAAAAAAAAACAATCTTAAATCTCAGAAATAAACTTAGTGAATTGTGTTGAAAACTGTGGCTGAAGTGTCGTTCAAGAAGCTGATGAAAGGCTCTTCATCCATGGAATTAGAGCTACCCTTCCCCTTTCTAGGATTAAACTAAATTATCACGCATTATCCAGGTGCTGCTTGACTTTATTAAGATTTTAGCACTTCCCTATTAGTATAATAATGAACTTGATGATAATGATGATGATAATGATAATAAATTAATAATAATAATAATAATAATAATAATAATAATAATAATAATAATAATAAGAAGAAGAAGAAGAAGAAGAAGAAGAAAATTGTCAAAGTGGGAAGTCTGAATGTGCGTGGATGTTGTGCGAATGATAAGAAAGAGATGATTGTGAATGTTATGAATGAGAAGAAGCTGGATGTCCTGGCTTTAAGTGAAAGAAATCCGAAGGGGGTGGGAGAGTTTCAGTGGAGAGGAATAAATGGGATTAGGTCAGGGGCTTCTAATAAAGTTAGAGTTAAAGAAGGAGTAGCAATAATGCTGAAGGATAAGCTATGGCAGGAAAAGAGGGACTATAAATGTATTAATTCAAGGATTATGTTTAGTAAAATAAAGGTTGGATGTGAAAAGTGGGTTATAGTAAGCGCATATGCACCTACGGAAGAAAGAAGTATAGAGGAGAAAGAGAGATTTTGGGAAATATTGAATGAATGCGTGGGGAATTTTAAACCAAGTGTGAGAGTACTTGTGGTTGGGGATTTTAATGCTAAAGTGGGTAAAAATGTTGTGGAGGGAGTAGTAGGTAAATTTGGGGTGCCAGGGGTAAATGAAAAATGGGAAGCCTTTAATTGAGCTATGTGTAGAAAGAGATTTGGTAATAAGTAATACATATTTTATAAAAAAGAGGATAAGTAAATATACAAGATATTATGTAGCACGTAATGAAAGTAGTTTGTTAGATTATGTATTAGTGGATAAAAGGTTAATGGGTAGGCTCCAGGATGTACACGTTTATAGAGGGGCAACTGATATATCGGATCAATATCTAGTTGTAGCTACAGTTAGAGTAAGAGGTAGATGGGATAAGAAGAAAATGGCAACAACAAGTAAGAGGGAGGTGAAAGTGTACAAACTAAGGAAGGAGAAAGTTCGGGTGAAATATAAGCAACTATTGGCAGAAAGGTGGACTGGTGCAGGTATGAGTAGTGGGGGGGTTGAAGAGGGTTGGAATAGTTTTAAAAATGCTGTATTAGAATGTGGGGCAGAAGTTTGTGGTTATAGGAGGGTGGGTGCAGGAGGAAAGAGGAGTGATTGGTGGAATGATGAAGTAAAGGGTGTGATAAAAGAGAAAAAGATAGCTTATGAGAGGTTTTTACAAAGCAGAAGTTTTATAAGAAGAGTAGAGTATATGGAGAGTAAAAGAAAGGTGAAGAGAGTGGTGAGAGAGTGCAAAAGGAGAGCAGATGATAGTGGGAGAGGTACTGCCAAGAAATTTTAATGAAAATAAGAAAAAAAATTGGAGTGAGTTAAAAAAAGGTAAGAAAGCCTAGGGAACAAATGGATTTGTCAGTTAAAAACAGAGTAGGAGAGTTAGTAGATGGGGAGATGGAGGTTTTGGGTAGATGGCGAGAATATTTTGAGGAACTTTTAAATGTCGACGAAGAAAGGGAGGCGGTAATTTCATGCACTGGCCAGGGAGGTATACCATCTTTTAGGAGTGAAGAAGAGCAGGATTTGAGTGTGGGGGAGGTGCGTGAGGCATTACGTAGAATGAAAGAGGGTAAAGCAGCTGGAACTGATGGGATCATGACAGAAATGTTAAAAGCAGGGGGGGGGGGACATAGTGTTGGAGTGGTTGGTATTTTTGTTTAATAAATGTTTGAAAGAGAGGAAGGTACCTAGGGATTGGCGAAGAGTGTGTATAGTCCCTTTATATAAAGGGAAGGGGACAAAATAGATTGTAAAAATTATAGCGGAATAAGTATACTGAGTATGCCAGGAAAAGTGAACGGTAGGGTTATTATTGAAAGAATTAGAGGTAAGACAGAATGTAGAATTGCGGATGAGCAAGGAGGTTTTAGAGTGGGTAGGGGATGTGTAGATCAAGTGTTTACATTGAAGCATATATGTGAGCAGTACTTACATAAAGGTAGGGAAGTTTTTCTTGCATTTATGGATTTAGAAAAGGCATATGATAGAGTGGATAGGGAAGCAATGTGGCAGATGTTGCAAGTAAGTTGGTGGTAAGTTACTAAATGCTGTAAAGAGTTTTTATGAGGATAGTGAGGCTCAAGTTAGGGTGTGTAGAAGAGAGGGAGACTACTTCCCTGTAAAAGTAGGTCTTAGACAGGGATGTGTAATGTCACCATGGTTGTTTAATATATTTATAGATGGGGTTGTAAAAGAAGTAAATGTTAGGGTGTTCGGGAGAGGGGTGGGATTAAATTATGGGGAATTAAATACAAAATGGGAATTGGCACAGTTACATTTTGCTGATGATACTGTGCTTATGGAAGATTCTAAAGTAAAATTGCAAAGGTTAGTGGATGAATTTGGGAGTGTGTGTAAAGGTAGAAAGTTGAAAGTGAACATAGAAAAGAGTAAGGTGATGAAAGTATCAAATGATTTAGATAATGAAAAATTGGATATCAAATTGGGGAGGAGGAGTATGGAAGAAGTGAATGTTTTCAGATATTTGGGAGTTGACGTGTCAGCGGATGGATTTATGAAGGATGAGGTTAATCATAGAATTGATGAAGCAAAAAAGGTGAGTGGTGCGTTGAGGTATATGTGGAGACAAAAAATTTTATTTATGAAGGCAAAGAAGGGAACGTATGAAAGTATAGTAGTGCCAACACTCTTATATGGGTGTGAAGCTTGGGTTGTAAATGCTGCAGCAAGGAGGCGGTTGGAGGCAGTGGAAATGTCCTGTCTAAGGGCAATATGTGGTGTAAATATTATGCAGAAAATTCGGAGTGTGGAAATTAGGAGAAGGTGTGGAGTTAATAAAAGTATTAGTCAGAGGGCTGAAGAAGGGTTGTTGAGGTGGTTTGGTCATTTAGAGAGAATGGATCAAAGTAGAATGACATGGAGAGCGTATAAATCTGTAGGGGAAGGAAGGCGGGGTAGGGGTCGTTCTCGAAAAGGTTGGAGGGAGGGGGTAAAGGAGGTGTTGTGGGCGAGGGGTTTGGACTTTCAGCAAGCGTGCGTGAGCGTGTTAGATAGGAGTGAATGGAGACAAATGGTATTTGGGACCTGACGAACTGTTGGAGTGTGAGCAGGGTAATATTTAGTGAAGGGATTCAGGGAAACCGGTTATTTTACATAACCGGACTTGGGTCCTGGAAATGGGAAGTATAATGCCTGCACTCTGAAGGAGGGGTTTCGGATATTGGCAGTTTGGAGAGATATTTTGTGTATTTTTATACGTATATACTTCTGAACTGTTGTATTCTGGGCACCTCTGCAAAAACAGTGATTATGTGTGAGTGAGGTGAAAGTGTTGAATGATGAAAGTTTTTTTGGGGGGGATTTTCTTTCTTTTTGGGTCACCCTGCCTCGGTGGGAGACGGCCGACTTGTTGAAAAATAATAATAATAATAATAATAATAATAATAATAATAATAATAATAATAATAATAATAATAATAATAATAATAATAATAATAATAATAATAATAAAGTGTAACTTGAAAGCATCCTTTCGAAAGAACTGATGTAGGTAACAGCTCTTAGCTTGTCAATAAAGTTAGGAATCCTTAACCTGTAAATAACTTTATAATAAAGCTAAGGATCCTTAACCTAACCTTGTCAAACCCTGCGTAAAAAAAAAAACTCTTTTTCCCGTGTCTACTCTCTGCAAACTCGCTCACACACACACACACACACACACACACACACACACACACACACACACACACACACACACACACACACACACACACACACACACACACACACACACACACATACGATGTTAGGAAGTATTTCTTCAGCCGCAGAGTAGTCATGAAGAGGAATAGTCTGGGAAGCGATGTAGTGAAGGCAGGATCCATACATAGCTTTAACCAGAGGTATGATAAAGCTCACGGTTCAGGGAGAGTGACCTAGTAGCGACCAGTGAAGAGGCGGGGCAAGGAGCTTGGACTCGACCCCTACAACATCAACTAGGTGAGTACAACTAGGTGAGTACACACACACACACACACACACACACACACACCAGAGAATAACTAATAGGGAGGCAACAACGAGTCATGGTACGTGACGCGGTATCAAAGTGGGCACGTGTGACGAGCGGGGTTCCACAAGGGTCAGTCCTAGGACCAGTGCTATATTTGGTATATATGAATGACATGACGGAAGGGATAGACTCAGAAGTGTCCCTGTTTGCAAATGATTTGAAGTTAATGAGAATTAAATCGGATGGGGATCAGGCAGGAGTACAAAGAGACCTGGACAAGCTCGAAGCTTGATCCAGCAACTGGCTCCTCGAATTTAACTCTGCCAAATGCAAAGTCATGAGGATCGGGGAAGGGCAAAGAAGACCGCAGACAGAGTATAGGTTAAGTGGCCAAAGACGGCAAACCTCACTCAAGGAAAAGGAGCTTGGGGTGAGTATAATACC
>NC_091312.1:11676683-11696683 GCF_038502225.1 Cherax quadricarinatus
TAAAAAATACCCGCAAATCTATCAAGCTTTTTTCATCTGCCAATTCTCTCTGGCGCTGAAAGATTAATTTAGTTTCAATTATAAACCAACACGTCATTTACATTCTGAATTTTTGTGGAACATCCTTCCATCAAAAATTTACACAGGCTGAAGCATTCGGTTTTAATGCGGATATCAAAATTTGGTCAGTTTTTTTGTAAATCAATTTGAGAGATATTTTCCATTCAATTACGCATCAGATCCGGCCAAATCAAGGTGCTTGTAGGGATAATCTGATTCAAAATTTTCGGCTCACTGAACCCGGGTGATCTGGATATTCATTTGTATATAAATTTCTGTTTTGGAAACCAGGACAAAATTCTAAGTTCACATTCGCACGAAAAATGCTTGATGGTTTTCCACTTTCCCTTCCACGCACACACATACAGCTGCACTTTAATACGTACACACAAACTTACGTACACACATATACAGGAGTTATTTCTAGAGGAAATATTTTTTATAGTCTCAGTGTGGTCTGGAAGTGGGATGACCTCAACGAAAAAATGGTGGAACAAGCTCTATACGTAGTTTTAAGAGTAGGTAAGATAGGGCCCATGAAGTTAGATGGGAATGAATCAGGCGAACAGCAAGTCGAGAGGCGAGGCCAGGAGCTAAGATTCGATTACTGCATCCACGTAATGTACAGTACATGCATACATTTTTGGCTAGGTATCCAGGCATTCCTATCCAGGACGGATAAGAATCCCAGGTTTGTGTGTCTTTGAGAATTCATACAACACGACTGGTCCAGGTTGTCTTGGCACAGGTCAAAAAGTTTCTTACCCTGTTGAAAATTACGATGGATGCGAGGTGTTGTCTGTAGGAAGATCTTGGTGTATTCGTCCATTTGTCGCTTTAGGCCCAAACTGAGAGCTTCAGTTTCTGTGGAAGAAAGAATGTATGAGGATAATTTGTTCACAATCTTTGGTCGTCCCAATTGACTCCATTTGCCTCCAGAGCTTGTTAGCTTCAGTCTTTGCTGTACATTAGCAGCAAGAGTTTTGCTGAGAATAATTTCAGCAGAGCGGCTATCAGAAGAATGACTGGTGATCCACGTAAATATCTCCTGAAGATTGTGTCGAGGTTCGTCTGCGGTTTTTCTGAAGGTAGGAGGTGACAGCAGGCGGAGAAAGGGTATTTAGACGACTTTAGTTATTGTGGCGCAGATCTAGCGATAACCATCTCAGCGAGGAAGTCTTCCAGGAAAATTATGGCGATTGCAAAGACTGTTCTTTCAGTAGAATAGAAAGACATTCTCTGTACCTGGCATCCGTTGTGCAATCGGGTGTCCTTCGAATGAAAGTAGAAGGTATAATGATACCGACGATATAGATGAAAGGACACAAGTACACATAAGACATAACGTACAGCAAAGACTGAAACTAACACGCAAACCACAATTCTTGTGTTGTGGAAGCAAATTGAGTCAAATGGGACAACCAGAGATAGTGAGTAATTTAACCGCATTCACTCTTTCAAAAAATCTGAAGCTCTCAGCTCGGGCCTAAAGTTCACGACTGGAATACGTAAGCAAAATCTCGACACTACTAGGAAACACGATTTTAATGACTAACGTCCAGAAAGATTTTCTACAAGGCATTATTGCAGCAGTTGTCACCGTACCTGCTTCTCCTGTCATCCCTAGAAAACATATCACAGCCCTGAAGAGCCTGGCGCTCAACGACAGCACACACATCACTATAGCAAACACCTGTATCTCAATCCCACCAGTCTTAGGCATTTTAACCCCTTCATTCCGTTCACTGCCTCATGCACTTTCCTCACAATCACCTCTGTCTTTTCTGCTCCTGCAATCACCTCACCACCAGCCACCACACCACCAACGACTACACTAATAATCACACCACCGCCAACAAGAACAGCACAACCACGCCAACGGCCACGCCAACAACCACACAAAGAACATCAACTAAACTAACAAAATCTACATTAGTCACACCAACAAGAACCACACCAACACCCATACCAACAACCATTAGCAGCAATTAAAACAATAGCCACCACCACACAAACAACCACCATCAACCACACCAACAACCATTATCAACCACAATAACTACACCAGGTTTCCACAGACATAAGGAAAGAGTATACTACGCTGCTAGGTCGGAGGCGTTCGTATTTCCTACCGCAAATTAAGCTAATATTTTGGTCAGTTAGCTACCTGCAAAGCTTTTTCTGACTGATCGGATGAACTCACGCCGCCGGCTGTTGCTGTTACTGTTGATGCTGTTGCTGTTGCTGATGTTGATGTTGCTGCTGATACTACTGTTGATATTGCTGCTCTTGCTGCTGCTACTGCTGCTGTTATTACTGTTGCCGATTATACTGCTGCTGTTATTGCTGCTACTGTTGATATTGCTGCTGCTGTTGCTGTTATTAATGCTGCTAGTGTTCCTGTTAATGTTGCTGCTGCTGCTGTTGCTGCTGTTATTACTGCTGCTAGTGTTGCAGCTGATGTTGCTACTGCTGCTACTGTTGCCGTTGCTGTTGCATTGCTGTTGCTGCTAATGCTGCTGCTGTTGCTCTTGCGACTTTTCCTGTTGCTGCTGCTAATTCTGTATTTGTTGCTACCGCTACTAATGTTGCTTCTGTTGCCCTGTAATGTTGAATACACACACACACACACACACACACACACACACACACACACACACACACACACACACACACACACACACACACACACACACACACACACACACACACACACACACACACACACACACACACACACACACACACACACACACACACACACACACACACACACACACACACACACACACACACACACACACACACACACACACACACACACACACACACACACACACACACACACACACACACACACACACACACACACACACACACACACACACACACACACACACACACACACACACACACACACACACACACACACACACACACACACACACACACACACACACACACACACACACACACACACACACACACACACACACACACACACACACACACACACACACACACACACACACACACACACACACACACACACACACACACACACACACACACACACACACACACACACACACACACACACACACACACACACACACACACACACACACACACACACACACACACACACACACACACACACACACACACACACACACACACACACACACACACACACACACACACACACACACACACACACACACACACACACACACACACACACACACACACACACACACACACACACACACACACACACACACACACACACACACACACACACACACACACACACACACACACACACACACACACACACACACACACACACACACACACACACACACACACACACACACACACACACACACACACACACACACACACACACACACACACACACACACACACACACACACACACACAACACACACACACACACACACACACACACACACACACACACACACACACACACACACACACACACACACACACACACACACACACACACACACACACACACACACACACACACACACACACACACACACACACACACACACACACACACACACACACACACACACACACACACACACACACACACTTGTTATGTCACATCACCTCAGCTTCTACTTTATCGCATATTAACGAGTTTACTCCTCAGATCAACAGTACTTTAATAAACAATTATTTGGATTAGATAATTATTTTATACAGTAAGTATATTTTTTTATATACACCGCTTATAGTACTTAATCACTATAGAATGACACAGCACCTGGGAACTGGGATCTAATCAAACTTGATCAGAGGAAGGAGAGAATTAACTCCAACTCCTTGAATCAAGATTTCTTCACCAGTATGAGAGATCTTGGAGCGGCTGCAGTCTCGTCTGTTGCAAATTTTGTGGCCTATTTTTAATAGTTTATCAAAATTAGATCAATTTTTTTTCTCCAGGATGCCACCCACAGCTTACTATTAGGTGAACAGGAACAGCAGGTGTCTTAAGGCAACACGTCCTAATGTTTTCAACCGTAACAGGAATCGAACCAACGCAATTGTTTGCCAGTTTAATTAGTAAGGTAAATCCCTCTGGTTCATTAGCTTACCAGTGTAGTCTCGGTTCAGGAAATGTAAACACAAAGATAAAATGACAACACTGTGTAAACAACATTGATTTAGCTTAAAACAAGCTTGGTTCTTTATTCCCATAGAACCTCCGTTCCTTTTATTAACAGGACAAGACCTTTACAAATATATATATATATATATATATATATATATATATATATATATATATATATATATATATATATATATATATATATATATATATATATATATATATATATATATATATGTATTCTCAGCGGCAAGAAATAAAAACAGAAATTCTTTAGTGTATGTAAATCGGCTGACAATAATGTAAAATAGGGTATAAGATCTTTTTATTAAACTGGGTAAATAATGAATATGTTGAAATGTGCACAAATGTCAATGTAAAGCAGCTATAAATGCGCATGGATATATGAAACATTTGAGTAGAAATTTAATCTACAGGGAGACACATGTAGAATCGAAGGGGAAGGGGCATCATTGCTTGTATTGAGGGAAGGGAGAGGGAAAGGAGTATCGTTGCTTGTATTGTGGGCAGGGGAAGGGGAAGGGGCATCAGTGCTTGTATTGAGGGAAGGGGGAGGGGAAGAAGCATCAGTGCTTGTAATGAGGGGAAGGGGTAAGAGGAAGGGGCAACAGTGCCTGTACTCAGGGTAAAGGGTTAGAGGAAGTGGCAACAGTGCTTTTACTGAAGGGAAATGGTTGGAAGGGGCCACAGTGCCTACACTGAGGGGAAAGGGAAAGGGAAGTGATAACCCGCAGGAGGTACGATATTTTCATGAATTTCTGATTTTTAAAAGTCAAGAAATGTTATTTTTCCTAGAAGTAGTAGCAGTACTACAACTACTACTACTACTACTACTACTACTAGAAGTAGTAGTAGTAGTGGTAGTAGTAGTGGTAGTAGTAGTGGTAGTAGTAGTGGTAGTAGTAGTGGTAGTAGTAGTGAGAATTTACTACTACTACTACTACTGCTACTACTACTACTACTACTACTACTACTACTACTACTACTACTACTAGTAGTAGTAGTAGTAGTAGTAGTAAAAATTTAGATCAGTAATAAGGCCAATCAAAAGAGTGGTTTCTCCTTGTTTGTACCGAGGAACAGAGTTGTTAGGCAGACGGAGGTGTGATTGCTTATAATGTGACATCCTGGGTCTTGAGTGTATCAATTTAATGAGTAATAATAATGCATATCAAAAAATCTTTATTTAAAAAATCTATATATATATATATATATATATATATATATATATATATATATATATATATATATATATATATATATATATATATATATATATATATATATATATATATATATATATATTATTTTTTCTATAAACTTTTAGAGATCTTAATAACGCTAATATTTAAAAAATGCTGGTGGGAAAAAATACATTTGCAGAACGTTTATATATAAACTAAAATGCAAACTGGGTGAGATTGACACACGTCAGGAGCTTCATACAAGGCTTTCAATTGAGTTTGTAACATGTAAATAAATGTGAATGTAAATGAGCGTGCGGGGAGGCGTAGAGGGGAGGCGTGGAGGGAAGGCGTGGTGGAGAGGCGTTGTGGGGGAGGCGTGCAGGGGGAAGCGTGGAGGGGGAGGCGTGGAGGGGGAGGCCTGTAGGGGGAGGCGTGAAGGGGGAGGCGTGGAGGGGGAGGCCTGTAGGGGGAGGCGTGGAGGGGGAGGCGTGGAGTGGGAGGCGTGGAGGGGGAGGCCTGGAGGGGGAGGCCTGGAGGGGGAGGCGTGGCGGGGAACACAGTATACAAAAAAATCGGAAAATTGTGGCATTTTGGAAGTGAATAAAGTGGAAATCTTCGGGTAAAGAAACGTGCAGGAGACAAGAGAGAGAAAAAAGTGATAGTCGAAAGGGGTACAAATCGTTGAAAGAAATTAATGCCAAATTTGTTTGTGTGTGTGGGGAGGGGGGTAGAGGGGGGCTGAAGAAAGACATGAAAGACTATAATTGGGAAGGACTGAATGTAATTTTGTTTCTTTCTATATTCGAGTGCAAATTCTTCTTTTGTTTATATCTGGTGACACCCAGTTGCGTTCATTGCGAATGCTGTTTCCACTGCCGGTTTTTTTTTTTCGCGTCACATTGTCACCCGTCATCAGGTCCCAGGATTCTGGCTGGGAAAACCTTATATACCATGTGTGGTTCGCTGGACCAAAAGGCACCAGACCTTGTATCCACTGGAGCGTTAATCTCTTGTGTTCCTACCTGCGGAACACTCTGATTACGACGACTAACACTGGTAACACTGTCAGTCGTTCTCAAGCTAACTCCCACCTTCCTCATCTTCTCCCACCCATAGTCCCAGATATACCCCATGTTCTTTTCACTAACACAAGCCTCTTCTTATATCCCAGCCAGTTCCCCGGACTAATGGGCAAAACCCATTAACAGGAACACAGTATCAGAAAAGGAATTTACCTCTTCCTTTCGGTTCTTTTTAATGGTCATGAGATTACTACTTTCATCATTCTCTAGTCTCGTTCTTCCCCCGTATTTTTTTGGTACTTTTTTTTATTTTACTTTACAGGTGTTGCACGACGATCCTCCCTTCAGGAAACTTTGTTCATTTTCTCGTCTCTGGTGTTTTTGGCTTCTTGGTCTTGTGCGAGAAATCTCCATGTGATTTTTTTTAGGGGGTGGGGGTGGTGGTGGGTGGGGTTGAGAGATGTGTGTTGTACCGACTCAGAGACTTCCTCTCTCGTAACTATAGTGTTTTTCGCTCTCTGCTTCCTGTATTTCGTTTATTATTGTACTCATTTTTTTCTCCCTGTACTTCACTCTCGTCCTCTTAATGCTTTTTGTACTTCACCTTCTTCTTGTAATCCCTGTATTTTATTTTCTTCACCTTGTTGTTGTTGTTGTTGTTGTTGTTGTTGTTGTTGTTGTTGTTGTTGTTGTTGTTGTTTTTGTTTTTGTTTTTGTTGTTGTTGTTGTTGTTGTTGTTGTTGTTGTTGTTGTTGTTGTTGTTCGTCGTCTTCTTCTTCTTCTTCTTCTTCTTCTTCTTCTTCTTCTTCTTCTTCTTCTTCTTCACCTTCTTGCAGTTAACCATATTTTTGTAATTCGTTGTTTTCTCGGGATAAAACCCGTCTCCTCGTATTTTACCCTCTTCTTTTAGCACTTAATTCTTCTCGTATTTTACATTAAGTCTCGTCTACTTCTTGCACTTATTATACTTGTACTAATTACACTCAGATTTTTTTCCTTATTAATTTGAGAATCCCTTCATTCTCCTAACTTGCAGAGAGACCATTTTTTACCTGGATGAATGTAATCCTCTGTTCAACAAAGGTATTAAAGTTCGTGTTAACCTCCTGTTTAACAAAGATACAGAAGTCCGTATTGATCTCTTTCTGTTAAAGGTACTAAGAAGGTGTTAATTTACTATTTAACAAAGGTAGCAAAAATATCGCCTGAAAGTCTGTTATCGTTTATCAAGTTCCGTCTTGCCAATGAAGAGTTCTTGTTCCAAGGAACTGGAGCTACATTCCCCTTCCTTGGAGTCAGTCTGATAATCTCCCGTTCCCCAGGGACCGTGTACTCACCTAGTTGTACTCACCTAATTGTGGTTGCAGGTGTAGAGTAACAGCACCTGGCCCCGCCTATTCACTGGCCTCTACTGGGTCACTCTTCCCGCTCCGTGAGCTTTATCATACCTCTTCTTAAAGCTATGTATGGATCCTGCCTCCACTACATCGCTCCCCAAACTATTCCACTAACTGACTACTCTGTGACTGATGAAAAGCTTCCTAACATCCCTGTGATGCATCTGAATCTTCAGCTTCCAACTGTGACCTGTTGTTGTGTCCCATCTCTGGAACATTCTGTCTCTGTCCACCTTGTCGATTCCTCTCAGGATTTTATATGCCGTTATCATGTCTCTCCTATCTCTCCTGTCCTCCAGTGTAGTCAGGTTGATTTCCCTTAACCTCTCCTTGTAGGACATACCCCTTAGCTCAGGGACTAGTCTTGTTGCAAACCTTTGCTCTTTCTCTAGTTTCCTTACGTGCTTGGCTAGGTGTAGGTATGGGCCTAACGTACACGGTGTAGAGGGTCCTGAACGATTCCTTATTAAGATGTCGGAATGCTGTTCTTAGGTTTGCTAGGCGCCCGTATGCTGCAGCAGTTATCTAGTTGATGTGCACCTCTTTGCCCTTCCCCAATCTTCATGACTTTGCACTTAGTAGGGTTGAACTCCAGGAGCCAGTTGCTGGACCAGGCCTGCAGCCTCTCCAGATCTCTTTGTAGTTCTGCCTTGTCCTCGTCTGATTGGATTCTTCTCATCAATTTCACATAATCTGCAAACAGGGACACTTCGGAGTCTATTCCTTCCGTCATGTCATTCACAAATACCAGAAACAGCACCAGTCCTAGGACTGAATCCTGTGGAACCCCACTCGTCACAGACTCCCACTCTGAGACCTCCCCACGTACCATGACTCGCTGTTGCCATCTGACATGTATTCCCTGATCCACTGTAGTGCCTTCCCTGTTATCCCTTCCTGGTCCTCCAGCTTTTGCACTAATCTCTTGTGTGGAACTGTGTCAAACGCCTTCTTACAGTCCAAGAAAATACAATCTACCCACCCCTCTCTCTCTTGTGTTTCTGCTGTCACCCTATCATAGAACTCCAGTAGGTTTGTGACACAGGATTTCCCGTCCCTGAAACAGTGCTGGCTGTCGCTGATGCGCTCATTCCTTTCTAGGTGTTCCACCACTCTTCTGATAATCTTCTCCAAGACTTTGCATACTATACACGTCAGTGACACTGGTCTGTAGTTTAATGCTTCGTGTCTGTCTCCTTTTTTAAAAATTGAGAATACATTTGTTGTATTCCATACCTCAGGTAGTCGCCCTGTTTCGATAGACGTTTGTGTGTGTGTGTGTGTGTGTGTGTGTGTGTGTGTGTGTGTGTGTGTTACAAAAAGCGTGATTCTAAAAGCTTAGAGATCTCCAGTGAATACTAGAAAGGACTGCCCTTCTAGCATCCAGCCTGTTACTGGGTTTTCGTAACAAGTAGTCAGTATCCTTGTCCAGTTATCCATTAGAATTCAGTATGATTCAATAGTGCTTCAGGATTACAACTGGTAGGCTACTAACTAGAGAAATTAAAATTTAATAAATTTATTAAGTTGTCTAGGCGTATATCAAATTAAATTAAATTAATCACAGTAATAAAAATAAGAATAATAACTTCTCTCGTGTACAGTATTATTGTGCTAAAAGCACATATCACATTTATAATTCTTAAGTACCGTCTGGTACATTAACATTTAATAAGATATTACAAATATATACAAGTAAGTTTGTGTGTATGTGTGTAAGTGCTCTAAGTAGTTCGCTATGTCTCACGACTCGACTAGACTTAAACAAGTGACTGACAAAGTCCTCAAATAAACTAACTTCTTGACCAACTGGCAATCAGAACAGTCTGCTTGAACAATAAAAAGAATGCTAAGCCCAATAGCAAAATAACAAGCAACTGCGACACAGAATCAGGAACAAGGAGATAATATAACGACACTAAGTAGGGACCATCAGAAGATCCTCCACAAAAGTCACCAAACTCCCATACTACTGAATCTAAGTTCAGCATAAGAAAATCCCCGACTGTGACAGTACACAGATACCAGTACAAGTTAGGTCAGAAGCTACAGCTCAGGACCTGAGTTGCTAAGAGTGTCTAGGCGACACACAACCTCAGTACAACGTAGAAAATGACAGTACACAGATACCAGTACAAGTTAGGTCAGAAGCTACAGCTCAGGACCTGAGTTGCTCAGAGAGTCTAGGCGACACACAACCTCAGTACAACGTCGAAAATCACTAAGTCTATACAATGTTCTGTGAACAGAGTCTCCAGAACTAACAAGAATAATGAGACAAGAGACGATCTTCCAACAAGGGTTAATAAGGGAGATTTAGGCACTTGCATAGAATACATCCAACCACCAAGCGAGTCTAGACCAGGCTGAATACTTCAGGCGAGGTGAAGACACCCCCCCTAGATCACGTGATAGCTCCGTGGACAGCTGCAGCTCAGCAACAGAAGCCGGCAGAGTAACGAGCCACAAGCGATAATTACAGTAGTTAGACAATCAAAACTTGAACTGAGCACATAATATGTTACATCCTACCTAACAACATAACTAACTAAGTCAAATAATAATACTACCATCAGTACTACCACCAGTACTACCACCAGTACTACCATCAGTACTACCATCAGTACTACCATCAGTACTACCATCAGTACTACCACCAGTACTACCATCAGTACTACCACCAGTACTACCATCAGTACTACCATCAGTACTACCACCAGTACTACCATCAGTACTACCACCAGTACTACCACCAGTACTACCACCAGTACTACCACCAGTACTACCACCAGTACTACCACCAGTACTACCATCAGTACTACCATCAGTACTACCACCAGTACTACCACCAGTACTACCATCAGTACTACCACCAGTACTACCACCAGTACTACCACCAGTACTACCACCAGTACTACCATCAGTACTACCACCAGTACTACCATCAGTACTACCACCAGTACTACCACCAGTACTACCACCAGTACTACCACCAGTACTACCACCATCATTACTACCACCAGTACTACCACCATCATTACCACCACCAGTACTACCACCATCATTACCACCACCAGTACTACCGTCAGTACTACCACCAGTACTACCACCAGTACTACCACCAGTACTACCACCAGTACTACCACCAGCACTACCGTCAGTACTACCATCAGTACTACCACCAGTACTACCACCAGTACTACCACCAGTACTACCACCAGTACTACCACCAGTACTACCACCAGTACTACCACCAGTACTACCACCAGTACTACCACCAGTACTACCACCAGTACTACCACTACCACCAGTACTACCACCAGTACTACCACCCATCAGTACCATCAGTACACCAGTACTACCACCAGTACTACCACCAGTACTACCACCAGTCAGTACTACCACCAGTACTACCACCAGTACTACCATCAGTACTACCACCAGTACTACCACCACTACCACTACCACCAGTACTACCACCAGCACAGTACTACCACCAGTACTACCATCAGTACTACCACCCGTACTACCACCAGTACTACCATCAGTACTACCATCAGTACTACCACCAGTACTACCACCAGTACTACCACCAGTACTACCACCAGTACTACCACCAGTACTACCACCAGTACTACCACCAGTACTACCATCAGTACTACCATCAGTACTACCACCAGTACTACCATCAGTACTACCACCAGTACTACCATCAGTACTACCACCAGTACTACCATCAGTACTACCACCAGTACTACCACCAGTACTACCATCAGTACTACCACCAGTACTACCATCAGTACTACCACCAGTACTACCATCAGTACTACCACCAGTACTACCACCAGTACTACCATCAGTACTACCATCAGTACTACCACCAGTACTACCATCAGTACTACCATCAGTACTACCACCAGTACTACCACCAGTACTACCATCAGTACTACCATCAGTACTACCATCAGTACTACCATCAGTACTACCATCAGTACTACCATCAGTACTACCACCAGTACTACCATCAGTACTACCGTCAGTACTACCACCAGTACTACCGTCAGTACTACCACCAGTACTACCACCAGTACTACCGTCAGTACTACCGTCAGTACTACCGTCAGTACTACCGTCAGTACTACCGTCAGTACTACCACCAGTACTACCACCAGTACTACCACCAGTACTACCACCAGTACTACCACCAGTACTACCGTCAGTACTACCGTCAGTACTACCACCAGTACTACCACCAGTACTACCGTCAGTACTACCACCAGTACTACCACCAGTACTACCACCAGTACTACCGTCAGTACTACCACCAGTACTACCGTCAGTACTACCGTCAGTACTACCACCAGTACTACCACCAGTACTACCGTCAGTACTACCACCAGCACTACCGTCAGTACTACCGTCAGTACTACCACCAGCACTACCACCAGCACTACCGTCAGTACTACCACCAGCACTACCGTCAGTACTACCACCAGCACTACCGTCAGTACTACCACCAGCACTACCGTCAGTACTACCGTCAGTACTACCACCAGCACTACCGTCAGTACTACCACCAGCACTACCGTCAGTACTACCGTCAGTACTACCACCAGCACTACCGTCAGTACTACCACCAGTACTACCACCAGCACTACCGTCAGTACTACCGTCAGTACTACCACCAGCACTACCGTCAGTACTACCACCAGTACTACCACCAGCACTACCGTCAGTACTACCACCAGTACTACCACCAGTACTACCGTCAGTACTACCACCAGTACTACCACCAGTACTACCACCAGTACTACCACCAGTACTACCAGTACTCAGTACTACCACCAGTACTACCAGTACTACCACCAGTACTACCACCAGTACTACCATCAGTACTACCATCAGTACTACCAGTACTACCACCAGTACTACCATCAGTACTACCACCAGTACTACCAGTCAGTACTACCACCAGTACTACCATCAGTACTACCACCAGTACTACCAGTACTCAGTACTACCAGTCAGTACTACCACCAGTACTACCACCAGTACTACCACCAGTACTACCACCAGTACTACCAGTACAGTACTACCACCAGTACTACCACCAGTACTACCACCAGTACTACCATCAGTACTACCACCAGTACTACCAGTACTACCATCAGTACTACCACCACAGTACACCGTCAGTACTACCACCAGTACTACCACCAGTACTACCAGTACTACCGTCAGTACTACCACCAGTACTACCACCAGTACTACCGTCAGTACTACCGTCAGTACTACCACCAGTACTACCACCAGTACTACCGTCAGTACTACCGTCAGTACTACCACCAGTACTACCACCAGTACTACCACCAGTACTACCGTCAGTACTACCGTCAGTACTACCACCAGTACTACCGTCAGTACTACCGTCAGTACTACCACCAGTACTACCACCAGTACTACCACCAGTACTACCGTCAGTACTACCACCAGTACTACCGTCAGTACTACCGTCAGTACTACCACCAGTACTACCACCAGTACTACCGTCAGTACTACCACCAGTACTACCACCAGTACTACTACTACTACCAGTACTAACACCAGTACTACCATCAGTACTACCACCAGTACTACCACCAGTACTACCATCAGTACTACCACCAGTACTACCACCAGTACTACCATCAGTACTACCATCAGTACTACCACCAGTACTACCATCAGTACTACCACCAGTACTACCACCAGTACTACCATCAGTACTACCATCAGTACTACCATCAGTACTACCACCAGTACTACCACCAGTACTACCACCAGTACTACCACCAGTACTACCATCAGTACTACCACCAGTACTACCACCAGTACTACCATCAGTACTACCACCAGTACTACCATCAGTACTACCACCAGTACTACCACCAGTACTACCATCAGTACTACCACCAGTACTACCACCAGTACTACCATCAGTACTACCACCAGTACTACCACCAGTACTACCACCAGTACTACCACCAGTACTACCATCAGTACTACCACCAGTACTACCACCAGTACTACCACCAGTACTACCACCAGTACTACCACCAGTACTACCACCAGTACTACCACCAGTACTACCGTCAGTACTACCGTCAGTACTACCGTCAGTACTACCACCAGCACTACCGTCAGTACTACCGTCAGTACTACCACCAGCACTACCGTCAGTACTACCGTCAGTACTACCACCAGTACTACCACCAGTACTACCATCAGTACTACCACCACTACCACCAGTACTACCACCAGTTCCACCAGTACTACTACCAGTACTACCATCAGTACTACCATCAGTACTACCACCAGTACTACAGTACTACCCAGTACTACCACCAGCACTACCGTCAGTACTACCACCAGTACTACCACCAGTACTACCATCAGTACTACCACCAGTACTACCCAGTACTACCATCAGTACTACCACCAGTACTCAGTACTACCACCAGTACTACCTACCACCAGTACTACCATCAGTACTACCACCAGTACTACCAGCAGTACTACCACCAGTACTACCAGTACTACCACCGTCAGTACTACCACCAGTACTACCATCAGTACTACCACCAGTACTACCACCAGTACTACCATCAGTACTACCACCAGTACTACCATCAGTACTACCACCAGTACTACCATCAGTACTACCACCAGTACTACCATCAGTACTACCACCAGTACTACCACCAGTACTACCACCAGTACTACCACCAGTACTACCACCAGTACTACCATCAGTACTACCACCAGTACTACCACCAGTACTACCATCAGTACTACCACCAGTACTACCGTCAGTACTACCACCAGTACTACCACCAGTACTACCACCAGCACTACCACCACCATCATTACCACTACCACCAGTACTACCACCAGTACTACCACCAGTACTACCACCAGTACTACCGTCAGTACTACCACCAGTACTACCACCAGTACTACCGTCAGTACTACCACCAGTACTACCGTCAGTACTACCGTCAGTACTACCGTCAGTACTACCGTCAGTACTACCGTCAGTACTACCACCAGTACTACCACCAGTACTACCACCAGTACTACCACCAGTACTACCACCAGTACTACCACCAGTACTACCACCAGTACTACCACCAGTACCAACAGTACTACCACCAGTACTTCCACCAGAACTACCATCAGTACAGTACTACCATCAGTACTACCATCAGTACTACCACCAGTACTACCACCAGTACTACCACCAGTACTACCACCAGTACTACCACCAGTACTACCACCAGTACTACCATCAGTACTACCAGCACTACCATCAGTACACCAGTACCATCAGTACTACCAGTACTACCACCAGTACTACCGTCAGTACACCATCAGTACTACCACCAGTACTACCACCAGTACTACCATCAGTACTACCACCAGCAGTACTACCTACCATCAGTACTACCACCAGTACTACCAGTACTACCACCAGTACTCAGTACTACCACCAGTACTACCACCAGTACTACCACCAGTACTACCATCAGTACTACCACCAGTACTACCACCAGTACTACCACCAGTACTACCACCAGTACTACCACCAGTACTACCACCAGTACTACCACCAGTACTACCACCAGTACTACCACCAGTACTGCCACCAGTACTAACATCAGTACTACCACCAGTACTACAGTACTACATCAGTACTACCACCAGTACTACCACCAGTACTACCACCAGTACTACCACCAGTACTACCACCAGTACTACCACCAGTACTACCAGTACTACCACCAGTACTACCTACCAGTACTACCACCAGTATTACCACAAGTACTACCACCAGTACTACCAGTACTACCATCAGTACTACCACCAGTACTACCACTACCACCAGTACTACCACCAGTACTACCACAAGTAATACCATAAGTACTACCATCAGTATTACCACCAGTACTACCACCAGTACTACCACCAGTACTACCACCAGTACTACCACCAGTACTACCACCAGTACTACCACCAGTACTACCACCAGTACTACCACCAGTACTACCACCAGTACTACCATCAGTACTACCACCAGTACTACCACCAGTACTACCATCAGTACAATCTCCAGTACTACCACCAGTAATACCACCAGTACTACTACCACCAGTACTACTACTACTACCAGTACTAACACCAGTACTACCATCAGTACTACCACCAGTACTACCACCAGTACTACCACCAGTACTACCATCAGTACTACCACCAGTACTACCACCAGTACTACCACCAGTACTACCATCAGTACTACCACCAGTACTACCACCAGTACTACCACCAGTACTACCACCAGTACTACCATTAGTACTACCTCATTTACTACGACCAGTACTACCATCAGTACTACCACCAGTACTACCACCAGTACTACCACCAGTACTACCACCAGTACTACCATCAGTACTACCACCAGTACTACCACCAGTACTACCACCAGTACTACCACCAGTACTACCACCAGTACTACCACCAGTACTACCACCAGTACTACCACCAGTACTACCACCAGTACTACCACCAGTACTACCACCAGTACTACCACCAGTACTACCACCAGTACTACCACCAGTACTACCGTCAGTACTACCACCAGTACTACCACCAGTACTACCACCAGTACTACCGTCAGTACTACCACCAGTACTACCACCAGTACTACCACCAGTACTACCACCAGTACTACCACCAGTACTACCGTCAGTACTACCACCAGTACTACCACCAGTACTACCACCAGTACTACCGACAGTACTACCACCAGTACAACCACCAGTACTCAGTACTACCACCAGTACTACCACCAGTACTACCACCAGTACTACCACCAGTACTACAGTACTACCACCCAGTACTACCACCAGTACTACCACCAGTACTACCACCAGTACTACCACCAGTACTACCACCAGTACTACCACCAGTACTACCACCAGTACTACCACCAGTACTACCGTCAGTACTACCACCAGTACTACCACCAGTACTACCGTCAGTACTACCACCAGTACTACCACCAGTACTACCACCAGTACTACCACCAGTACTACCATCAGTACTACCATCAGTACTACCACCAGTACTACCACCAGTACTACCATCAGTACTACCATCAGTACTACCATCAGTACTACCACCAGTACTACCACCAGTACTACCACCAGTACTACCACCAGTACTACCATCAGTACTACCACCAGTACTACCACCAGTACTACCATCAGTACTACCACCAGTACTATCAGTATTACCACCAGTACTACCACCAGTACTACCATCAGTACTACCATCAGTACTACCACCAGTACTACCACCAGTACTACCACCAGTATAACCAGTTCTACTATCAGTACTACCATCAGTACTACCACCAGTACTACCACCAGTACTACCACCAGTACTACCACCAGTACTACCATCAGTACTACCATCAGTACTACCACCAGTACTACCACCAGTACTACCACCAGTACTACCACCAGTACTACCACCAGTACTACCACCAGTACTACCACCAGTACTACCATCAGTACTACCACCAGTACTACCACCAGTACTACCACCAGTACTACCACCAGTACTACCACCAGTACTACCATCAGTACTACCACCAGTACTACCACCAGTACTACCACCAGTACTACCACCAGTACTACCACCAGTACTACCACCAGTACTACCATCAGTACTACCACCAGTACTACCACCAGTACTACCACCAGTACTACCACCAGTACTACCACCAGTACTACCACCAGTACTACCACCAGTACTACCACCAGTACTACCACCAGTACTACCACCAGTACTACCATCAGTACTACCACCAGTACTACCACCAGTACTACCATCAGTACTACCACCAGTACTACCACCAGTACTACCACCAGTACTACCACCAGTACTACCACCAGTACTACCACCAGTACTACCATCAGTACTACCACCAGTACTACCATCAGTACTACCACCAGTACTACCATCAGTACTACCATCAGTACTACCACCAGTACTACCATCAGTACTACCACCAGTACTACCACCAGTACTACCACCAGTACTACCACCAGTACTACCACCAGTACTACCATCAGTACTACCACCAGTACTACCACCAGTACTACCACCAGTACTACCACCAGTACTACCATCAGTACTACCACCAGTACTACCACCAGTACTACCACCAGTACTACCATCAGTACTACCACCAGTACTACCATCAGTACTACCACCAGTACTACCATCAGTACTACCACCAGTACTACCATCAGTACTACCACCAGTACTACCACCAGTAATACCACCAGTACTACTACCTCCAGTACCACTATTACTACCAGTACTAACACCAGTACTACCATCAGTACTACCACCTGTACTACCACTAGTACTACCATCAGTACTACCAGCAGTACTACCACCAGTACTACCACAAGTACTACCACCAGTACTACCACAAGTACTACCACCAGTACTACCACCAGTACTACCACCAGTACTACCACCAGTACTACCACCAGTACTACCACCAGTACTACCACCAGTACTACCACCAGTACTACCACCAGTACTACCACCAGTACTACCACCAGTACTACCACCAGTACTACCATCAGTACTACCACCAGTACTACCACCAGTACTACCACCAGTACTACCACCAGTACTACCACCAGTACTACCATCAGTACTACCACCAGTACTACCACCAGTACTACCACCAGTACTACCACCAGTACTACCACCAGTACTACCATCAGTACTACCACCAGTACTACCAACAGTACTACCATCAGTACTACCACCAGTACTACCACCAGTACTACGACCAGTACTACCACCAGTACTACCATCAGTACTACCACCAGTACTACCACCAGTACTACCACCAGTACTACCACCAGTACTACCACCAGTACTACCGTCAGTACTACCGTCAGTACTACCACCAGTACTACCACCAGTACTACCACCAGTACTACCACCAGTACTACCACCAGTACTACCACCAGTACTACCACCAGTACTACCACCAGTACTACCACCAGTACTACCACCAGTACTACCACCAGTACTACCACCAGTACTACCACCAGTACTACCACCAGTACTACCACCATCACTACCACCACTACCTTCTCTCTCACACAGGTTAACGTGATGGCTGAGAATCAGTACTACCGTCAGTACTACCACCAGTACTACCACCAGTACTACCACCAGTACTACCACCAGTACTACCACCAGTACTACCACCACCATCATTACTACCACCAGTACTACCACCAGTACTACCATCAGTACTACCACCAGTACTACCACCAGTACTACCACCAGTACTACCACCAGTACTACCACCAGTACTACCACCAGTACTACCACCAGTACTACCACCAGTACTACCACCAGTACTACCACCAGTACTACCATCAGTACTACCACCAGTACTACCACCAGTACTACCACCAGTACTACCACCAGTACTACCACCAGTTCTACCACCAGTACTACCACCAGTACTACCACCAGTACTACCACAAAGTGTTTAATGCAGTTTTAACAGCATTTCCCGAGAATCACTTTTGCACTGCAAACTTTTCCACAATAAGAGGTGTCATGTGAGGCGCCGAACTTAGTGAACCTGTCCTAGCTTTACAGGGAGTCTTCTCTTTTGTATTTATCTTTACAGATATTGAAGTGAGTGAGAGAGAGAGAGAGAGAGAGAGAGAGAGAGAGAGAGAGAGATCCTTAACCTTGGGATCCTTAACCTTGTCAAACCATGTGAGAGAGAGAGAGAGAGAGAGAGAGAGAGAGAGAGAGAGAGAGAGAGAGAGAGGGGTATATCAGTCACACTGCCTTTGTAATGACGATGATTCTGAGAACAAAATGTAGATCTATGGCAGGAGATTTGAAAGTCTAGAACAGATAGGCTCTCGGGATTGCTTGGGTCTAGTAGTGCTTGTCTAATCCGAGGAAGTGGGGGACGAGGAGGATGAGAGAAATAGGGAGACGGTAAGGAGATTGGAGGAGAAAGGAGGGAGATAAGGGGAGGAAGAGGAGAAGGGGGAGGAGGTGGAGG
>NC_091312.1:11706683-11709183 GCF_038502225.1 Cherax quadricarinatus
TCAAAGAACATTGTATAGACTTAGTGATTTTCGACGTTGTACTGAGGTTATGTGTCTGATAGACACTCTGAGTAACTCAGGTCCTGAGCTGTAACTTCTGGCCTAACTTGTACTGGTATCTGTGTATTATCACAGTCGGGGATTTTCTTATGCTGAACTTAGATTCAGTAGTATGGGAGTTTTGTGACTCTTGTGGAAGATCTGCAGATGGTCCCTACTTAGTGTCGTTATATTATCTCCTTGTTCCTGATTCTGTGTCGCAGTTGCTTGTTATATTGCTATTGGGCTAAGCATTCTTTTTATTGTTCAAGCGGACTGTTCTGACTGCCAGTTGGTCAAGAAGTTAGTTTATTGGAGGACTTTTTCAGTCACTTGTTTAAGTTTAGTCGAGTCTTGAGACATAGCGAACTACTTAGAGCACTTACACACACATACACACACAAACTTACTTGTACATATTTGTAATATCTTATTAAATGTTAATGTACCAGACGGTACTTAAGAATTATAAATGTGATATGTGCTTTTAGCACAATACTATTGTACACAAGAGAAGTGATTATTATTATTATTAATTTTTTTGAATTGATTAATTTAATTTGATAATATACCTCTAGACTTAATAAATTTATTAAATTTTAATTTCTCTAGTTAGTAGCCTACCAGTTGTAATGCTGAAGCACTATTGAATCATACTGAATTCTAATGGATAATTGGACAAAGATACTGACTAATTGTTACGAAAACCCAGTAACAGGCTGGATGCTAGAAGGGCAGTCCTTTCTAGTATTCACTGGAGATCTCTAAGCTTTTAGAATCGCCTTTTTTGTAACACCATTACTACCTCTACACAGTGTACAGCCCAGGGTGCCATCACTACCACTATACAGTGTGCAGCCCAGGGTGCCATCACTACAACTACACAGTGTGCAGCCCAAGGGGTCACCACTGCCACTTCACAGTGTGCAGCCCAGGGTGCCACCACTACCACTACACTGTGCAGCCCAGGGTGCCACCACTACCACTACACAGTGTGCACCCCAGGGTGCCACCACTACCACTACACAGTGTGCAATCCAGGGTGCCACCACTACTACTACACGGTGTGCAGCCCAGGGTGCCAACACTACCACTACACAGCGTGCAGCCCAGAGTGCCATCACTACCACTACACAGTGTGTAGCCCAGGGTGCCACCACTACCACTGCACAGTGTGCAGCCCAGGGTGCCACCACTACCACTACACAGTGTGCAGCCCAGGGTGCCATCACTACCACTACAATGTGCAGCCCAGGGTACCACCATTAACACTACACAGTGTGCATCCCAGGGTGCCATCACTACCACTACAATGTTCAGCCCAGGGTGCCACCACTACCACTACAATATTGGTAGCCCATGGAGCCTCCACTCCACTCACAGGCAATGTCACTTCTCTCCTCCTTCAACTAACCTCGGCCTTGCAGTCAGCGCTGCAAAACACTGCATAATTAAAATTTTCGTCAAGCAGCGGAGGCAGCGTTGGGGAGGACGAGGACAGTGAGGTTTTTAGGCAGGTCTCTGAAGTATGTTTAGTTCAATCCGATATTTCCAAAGTGCTTGTCCAACCGTTTCTTAAAGACTGCATTGTGTTTGTGCTTACAACTTCAGAGAGAAGCAGTTACCCTGGAGAGAGAGAAAGAGAGAGAGAGAGAGAGAAAGAGAGAGAGAGAAAGAGAGAGAGAGAGAGAGAGAGAGAGAGAGAGAGAGAGAGAGAGAGAGAGAGAGAGAGAGAGAGAGAGAGAGAGAGAGAGAGAGAGAGAGAGAGAGAGAGAGAGAGAGAGACATACTGAGACAAAGACAGAAGAAAACCCACCAGGCGTTCATCAGTGGTTAACCTGAAGTTCCTCGTCCAGCAAGCGAATCCTTATCAAGCAAGGAGAGACAACCTCACACTACTTTCCAGCAACTACAAAGAGCCCAGATAAGCATGTCACAAAAAATACTTTTACAGTCAAGCCTGACAAGGGAGAGATGAAGCGAGAGAGAGAGAGAGAGAGAGAGAGAGAGAGAGAGAGAGAGAGAGAGAGAGAGAGAGAGAGAGAGAGAGAGAGAGAGAGAGAGAGAGAGAGCAACCCGGCGGAGTCATAATTAATATTGACTCTGGGTAACGTCAGATCCTCGATCTGGAAGGATAATGGAGGAGATGGAAGCTTGTAAACTTACGATTGAAACTCAGAGCGCCATGATCGTCTTTGTATAATTGACACATGTCTTGGAAAATCCACATGCAAATGTGTGGCTGCTGTATCGAGATGATTGGCAATTATGCGATGGACATTCAATTACTATCCATATATATATATATATATATATATATATATATATATATATATATATATATATATATATATATATATATATATATATATAAATCTCTACAGTTTGAAACAATAGCCACATTGCTCTTATTCTATTTTTTTTCAAATTCTTAACTGCAGCAAACACATCATTTCCCTCG
>NC_091312.1:11719183-11779183 GCF_038502225.1 Cherax quadricarinatus
ATAGAAACCAAAATAAACAAAGATGAGTCACAGTGATGTTAGGAAATACTTCTTTAGTTTCAGGTGGTAAATAAGTGGAGTGAACCAGTTTCAGACACTCTGTGTCGGACGCAAACCCCACACAGTTTCAGGAGTAAGTGTGACAGTGATTTAGAGACCACGGTCAACAATGTCAGGAGAATCTGCTAGTAAAGTTTTCATCTTTACGTCTCTGTCTGTCTGTCTGTCTGTCTGTCTGTCTGTCTGTCTGTCTGTCTCTGTCTGTCTGTCTGTCTGTCTGTCTCTCTCTCTCTCTCTCTCTCTCTCTCTCTCTCTCTCTTTCTCTCTTTCTCAATTCACGATTACAAAAGAGTTTAACTTCTCACTATGCATGCAGGGATCCAGCTCTGGGTTAATATATAACAAAATCGTTGATAACAAAATCGTGTGCTATAAAATCGTGCGCAGCATCAATATACTAAACGGCCGTTGTAACTCCTGTATCACGGCTCACTCTAACCCTGCCACACCCATCAAGTTTAACGCTCTCCCGTGAATAAACCACGAATACTGCTTCTACCACTATTACTACTACCAGTAACAATAATAATAATAATAATAATAATAATAATAATAATAATAATAATAATAATAATAACAATAATAATAATAATAATAATAATAATAATAATAATAATAATAATAATAATAATAATAAAATAATAATAATAATAAGAAGATGATGAATTAATAATAATAATATTTCTTCCTGTGTGTAACTAATAACAAATACGTGTTTCTGTGTTTGCATTTGTCTGTAAGTTTGTGTATGTGTGAATCTATGATTCTGTATTTTTGTGTCTGTTATTCTGTGTATCTGTGTCTGTTATTCTGTGTATGTCTGTGATTATATTTATCGGTTTCTCTATGAGTATGTTATTCTGTGTGTGTGTGTGTGTGTGTGTGTGTGTGTGTGTGTGTGTGTGTGTGTGTGTGTGTGTGTGTGTGTGTGTGTGTGTGTGTGTGTGTGTGTTTGTACTGATCTTAGAGTATGTCTGTGTTTGCTTTAATCTTTGAGTGTGTTCGTCTGTGTATCTGTGTTTCTCTTTTGTATTTGCGAGTCTGTTAGTCATCTGGTTTAATCTTTTTTTCTTTGTGCCTTCCTGTTTCTCCGTCTGTTCCTGTTTATTTCTTCTTTTCTCTTTCCGCATCTTCAGCCGCTGCTCTACTGTTTTCTTTCTCTCTCCTCTCTTGCCATTCCTATTCATCCACTCTCCTTCACTTCCGTCTAGCTCTTTATCTCCCTCTCGGGCCTCTCACTTTATCGTCCTCGTCTCCTTCGCTCTTCTCCCTCTTTCCTCCTCTTCCCTTCTCCTCTTTCTCTCCCTCTCCATAGCTTATTTATCTTCTATCCTCTATTTCTCTCTTCTTTTCTCTATCCCTCTTTCTCCTCATCTTCCCTTTTCCCCTCTTTCTCGTCTGTTTTTCTTTCTTTTTTTCTCCTCCTCTCTTCTCCTCTCACCCTCTTTCCCCTCCTCTCCCCCTCACACATTCTCTCCCCCTCTTCAATCTCTTTTACCTTAACACCAGCAACGAAAAAGTGGTATTAGGAGTCCTCTCTCACAAGGTCACAAGGCTCGGATAGCTTAAGGACGCCTTTTTAAGCAGGAATGAATGTGACTTTGATCCTTAGTGGTAAAGTTGCGTAACATTATCGAGGCTCCGTGGTCCACGCCTCAAAGTTAAGGTCGAGGTTTGATGCTTTTAGTCTTATATTTCTTTTAGTCAACTCTTGAGGTTAGGGGTGCTCGAGGACTTTTAGTTAACCCACAAACAGGCTTCTTGAATTTTAGTTAGCCCTTAAGGAGGCTAGCTAACCCTTAATTTAAAGAAGTCCAAACAATCTTTAGTTAATCCTTGAGGGACCTATAGAAGTTTTAGTTAAACCATTAGGAAGGCTAGATGATTTGTAGTGTTATCCCTTAAGGTATCTATAGGTATTTTAACTAACCCTTACGGGATCTAAAAGAGTTGTAACTAACTCTGGATGTCTTCAGGGGTTTTAACTATCACTTCCTGATGGAGGTACGTAGCTTAGGTTAACAGTTAGATGTGGTAATAAAGAAACTCTTATTAGTGGGAATATCACCTGCTAACATGACTGGAAATTCACTTGCATTTCTTATTGTTGGCAGTAAAGTTTAGCAACAACTAGCGAATATATATATATATATATATATATATATATATATATATATATATATATATATATATATATATATGTCGTGCCGAATAGGCAGAACTTGCCATCTTGGCTTAAATAGCAACGCTCATCTTGCCATATAGGTCAAGTGAAAATTTGTGTATGCAATAATTTCGCCAAAATAATTCTGAACCTAACGAAAAAAATATATTTCACTGTGTTTGTTTAGTATTAAATTATTGTAAATAAATCTAAAATATATTTAGTTGGGTTAGGCTAAAATAAATTGCTCTTGTTATAATAAGGTTAGGTAAGTTTTCTAAGTTCCTTTTGGTGCAAAATTATAAATTTTTACATCAACATTAATGAAAAAAATATATCTTTAAACGTACAAGAGAAAATTTTAGAAAGGACTTAATTTTAAATGAGTTCTTGCTAATTGACCAGTTTTACATATTCGGCACGACATATATATATATATATATATATATACATATATATATATATATATATATATATATATATACATATATATATATATATATATATATATATATATATAAATATATATATTATTGAGGAATAAGTTTACCGAGTATACCAGGAAAAGTGTACGGTAGGGTTATTATTGAAAGAATTAGAGGTAAGACAGAATGTAGAATTGTGGATGAGCAAGGAGGTTTCAGAGTGGGTAGGGGATGTGTAGATCAAGTGTTTACATTGAAGGATATATGTGAACAGTATTTAGATAAAGGTAGGGAAGTTTTTATTGCATTTATGGATTTAGAAAAGGCATATGATAGAGTGGATAGGGGAGCAATGTGACAGATGTTGCAAGTATATGGAATATGTGGTAAGTTCCTAAATGCTGTAAAGAGTTTTTATGAGGATAGTGAGGCTCAGGTTAGGGTGTGTAGAAGAGAGGGAGACTACTTCCCGGTAAAAGTAGGTCTTAGACAGGGATGTGTAATGTCATCATGGTTCTTTAATATATTTATAGATGGGGTTGTAAAAGAAGTAAATGCTAGGGTGTTCGGGAGTGGGGTGGGATTAAATTATGGGGAATTAAATACAAAATGGGAATTGGCACAGTTGTTTTTTGCTGATGATACTGTGCTTATGGGAGATCCTAAAGAAAAATTGCAAAGGTTAGTGGACGAATTTGGGAATGTGTGTAAAGGTAGAAAGTTGAAAGAAAACATAGAAAAGAGTAAGGTGATGAAAGTATCAAATGATTTAGATAAAAGAAAATTGGATATCAAATTGGGGAGGAGAAGTATGGAAGAAGTGAATGTCTTCAGATATTTGGGAGTTGACTTGTCAGCAGATGGATTTATGAAGGATGAGGTTAATCGTAGAATTGATGAAGGAAAAAAAGGTGAGTGGTGCATTGAGGTATATGTGGAGGCAAAAAATGTTATCTATGGAGGCAAAGAAGGGAATGTATGAAAGTATAGTAGTACCAACACTCTTATATGGGTGTGAAGCTTGGGCTGTAAATGCTGCAGCAAGGAGGCGGTTGGAGGCAGTGGAGATATCCTGTCTAAGAGCAATGTGTGGTGTAAATATTATGCAGAAAATTCGGAGTGTGGAAATTGGGAGAAGGTGTGGAGTTAATAAAAGTATTAGTCAGAGAGCTGAAGAGGGGTTGTTGAGGTGGTTTGGTCATTTAGAGAGAATGGATCAAAGTAGAATGACATGGAGGGCGTATAAATCTGTAGGGGAAGGAAGGTGGTGTAGGGGTCGTCCTCGAAAAGGTTGGAGGGAGGGGGTAAAGGAGGTGTTGTGGGCGAGGGGTTTGGACTTCCAGCAAGCGTCCGTGAGCGTGTTAGATAGGAGTGAATGGGGACAAATGGTATTTGGGACCTGACGATCTGTTGGAGTGTGAGCTGGGTAATATTTAGTGAAGGGATTCAGGGAAACCGGTTATTTTATATAACCGGACTTGAGTCCTGGAAATGGGAAGTACAATGCCTGCACTCTAAAGGAGGGGTTTGGGATATTGGCAGTTTGGAGAGATATATTGTGTATTTTTATACGTATATACTTCTAAACTGTTGTAATTCTGGGCACCTCTGCAAAGACAGTGATTATGTGTGAGTGAGGTGAAAGTGTCGAATGATGATGAAAGTATTTTCTTTTTGGGGATTTTCTTTCTCTTTGGGTCACCCTGCCTCGGTGGGAGACGGCCGACTTGTTGAATATATATATATATATATATATATATATATATATATATATATATATATATATATATATATATATATATATATATATATATATATATATATATATATATATATATATATATATATATATATATATATATATATATATATATATATATATATATATATATATATATATATATATATATATATATATATATATATATATATATATATATATATATATATATATATATATATATATATATATATATATATATATATATACCGTGCCGAATAGGTAAAACTGGTCAGTTAGCAAGAACTCATTTAAAATTAAGTCCTATCTAAAATTTTCTGTTATACGTTTAATTAAAGATATATATTTTTTTCATTTATTTTTTTATTAACACATCGGCAGTCTCCCACCAAGGCAGGGTGGCCTGAAAAAAGGAAAAACTTTCATAATCATTCACTCCATCACTGTCTTACCAGAGGGGTGCTTTACACTACAGTTATAAAACTGCAACATTAACACCCCTCCTTCACAGTGTAGACACTGTACTTCCCATTTCCAGGACTCAAGTTCGGCCTGCCGGTTTCCTTGAATCCCTTCATAAATGTTACCCTGCTCACGCTCCAGCACGTCAAGTCCTGAACACCATTTGTCTCCTTTCGCTCTGTCTAAGACGCTCACACGTGCTTGCTGGAAGTCCAAGCCCCTCGCACACAAAACCTCCTTTACCCCCTCCCTCCAACCTTTCCTAATACCATAAGCATCTTAGAAAACTTACCTAACCTTATTATAACAGGCGCAATTTAATTTAGACTAATCCAACTAAATATATTTTAGATAGGTTTACAATAATTTAATAATAAAGAAACACAATGAAATATATTTTTTTCGTTAGCTTCAGAATGATTTTTGCGGAATTATTGCATACACAAATTTTTGCTTGCCTTACTCGGCAAGAAGAGCGTTGCTATTTAAGCCAGAATCGCAGGTTTTACCTCTTCGGCACGGCATACATGCACACACACACACACACACACACAACCATATATATATATATATATATATATATATATATATATATATATATATATATATATATATATATATATATATATATATATATATATATATATATATATATATATATATATATATATATATATATATATAATCCCAGATACCCACTGTATTATGCTCCAGACACGCTGTATTAAGTACCAGATACATGCTAATATTTTAAATCTATGACATTTACTTTAATAGTCCCAGACCTTCTGCACTAAATCCCAAACACATGTTTAAAGTCCAAACATACTGTATTTATCCCAGAAACATTGTATTAAGCCTTCACCCCACACCACACACACTGTGTTTATCGCAGACACGTTCGAGTGACCCCCACTTAGAGTGGTTTTACGAGTGCAGCCAAAATTGTCTTCACATGTCATCGGAGGGAAATCTCACAAACTTCATTGTTATCTTTCTCTGTTTACGTGTTAAGGCCTCTTGCACCTGTGGGTAGCCACTAGTTTTATTTTTAGAGGGTTTTGCAATTGATAAAATGCGATTTAGCCCCTCAGATCTTTAAAATAAAGCTTAACGAAGAAAATTTTCACTTTCAGCGTCTCAGACATTCAAAATCAAGCTTAGCAAGCGTAATTCATTAATAATGAATTAGCAAGCATAATTCATTATTAATCTCGCTACCTCTCTTAGAAATCGGCTTATTCTTCAGATTTTGGCGATTCACACAAGTCAGTCTTACGCACACCTGTGTACAGAAATATATCAAGATTAGAATGGCAACAAAAAGTGGATGGAAGCAATTGATTAGAGTAGAAAATTGAAGTTGAAAACTAAGTAGACATGAGGGTTGACTTTTTAAAATTATCGATGTAAACAATAAGATTTGTAATATAAATTAAAACATAAATATGGTATATGTGAAAAATAATAATAGTTATATGTGTCATCTTTGCGAATGGTAATAAGATTTCAAATTTCAAATTGTAAAGTAAAAGGACACAAGTGCAACTAATGTGACATTTATTGTGGCAACGTTTCGCTCTCCAGGAGCTTTATCAAGCCATTACAAACAATACATGGACACAGAGGGTATATAAAGGCTCAGAGTGAGGTGAATACTAGTGAGGTACCATTTAGATGTTCACTAGTGGTAGTAGTAGTAGTAGTAGTAGTAGTGGTAGTGATAAAGCTCCTGGAGAGCGAAACGTTGCCACAATAAATGTCACATTAGTTGCACTTGTGTCCTTTTACTTTACATATTGTCGGTAATTCTACCAACTTTATTACAAATTTCAAATTATTTATATTACTGCTTAGAACTTCAATATATACATGTATGAAACATATAGTCTATTAAGCATAAATAGGTCAGTGGTCAGGTAAATTGTGTCGACCTGTTCAGAGCTGTGTGACTTTATGAGGGCATCTTGAGTGGAGTCTTCGTTAACAATGGCTTGTGAAGTAAGCTTCCTGGCGCTGTGTAGTTGTTAATACGGAGTTAAGAGTTATTAAGGATGAGGTTCGAGTTCCCACGAATGTCTTTTCATTGTGTAAATGGTTTAGGAAATCAACAAGTTGATAAATGAGACATTTGTGGATTATTATTATTATTATAATCAAGGGGAAGCGCTAAACCCGTAGGATTATACAGCGCCTGGGGGGGGGATGTGGAAGGCATTCAGGCTTAATTCAAGAGCCCCTCACCAACATCAAGGAACCTTCCCTGAGGGGACATTTGTGGAACAATTGGGCGTGTTTATTTTGGAACTGTTTCGCCACTTAGTAGCTTCTTCAGTCCGGTATAGAGAACGGTGAGAGATGAGTTATTTGAGGCAAGGGACTAATTACCTCAAATTCTTCCTCAACTTCCACCGTTCTTCACTGTATTGGACTGAAGAAGCCACTGGCTGGCGATACGTTTACAGAATAAAGATACCCAAGTGTTGTCCAAGTGTCTCATTCACTAATGAGTCATTGTTTCTCAAGGATGAGTTCTAATTCTCATAGACGAATTTCTAGTTCTTAGGGAAATGATAAATGAAAATCTCATTCGGATAAGAGGGATGGTAAGTGTAATGAGAAATGAGAAGAGCGAATATAAATAACATGCTGAAAGCATGTAACCAAGTCAGAACTGACAACAATGGATTCAAGATGAACTAATTTAGAGTTAGAAAGGATGTAAGGAAGTACTGGTTTGGCAATAGAGTTACAAATGAGTGGAACTAACTCCCTGATTGCGTCATTGGGGCGAGAGCTTTAAGTAGCTTTAAATATAGGTTGGACGGATATATAAGTGGGTGTGAGTTGGATGTGAGATAAAATTGCCTAGCATGGGCCAGAAAACTTATTGTGGTACTGTCACTACTTAAAAGGTAATATTTTTTCATTATTATCATAGTCCATCATTTATCGCTCGTTCCCTTCTCCTCTTCTAGAAGATGATGGTGAAGAAGAGAGAAGGTAAGAAAAAGAAGATGTAAACTAAGGAGAAAAGAGAAATAAAAGAAGGAGGATAAGAAGTAAAAGAGAGAGGAGTAGAAGGTAAAAATAGAAGGCAATAAGTGGCAAGTTTCAGGGAATGGAAAACGATCCAATGAGGTGGAAGAGTTTAATGATGTACAGAAGATGCCTTTCCTTCACCAATTACAGAGGGACTCGAAGCGGCCTTCCCGGTTCAAGACTGTTATTTTGGACGAGGTCGAGTGTAAGTCAATGGAGTGTCGAGAGTGTAGAGTGTCGAGTGTGTGGAGGGTCGAGTGTATGGAGGGTCGAGTGTGTGGAGGGTCGAGTGTGTAGTGTCGAGTGTGTGGAGGGTCGAGTGTGTGGAGGGTCGAGTGTGTGGAGGGTCGAGTGTGTAGAGGGTCGAGTGTGTGGGGAGGGTCGAGTGTGTGAGGAGGGTTGAGTGTGTAGAGGGTCGAGTGTGTGGAAGGTCGAGTGTGTGGAGGGTCGAATGTGTGGAGGGTCGAGTGTCTGGTGTCGAGAGTGTGGAGGGTCGAGTGTGTGGAGGGTCGAGTGGATGGAGGGTCGAGTGTGTGGAGGGTCGAGTATGTGGAGGATTGAGTGTGTGGTGTCGAGTGTGTGGAGGGTCGAGTGTGTTGAGGGTCGAGTGTGTGGAGGGTCGAGTGTGTGGAGGGTCGAGTGTGTGGAGGGTCGAGTGTGTGGAGGGTCGAGTGTGTGGAGGGTCGAGTGTGTGGAGGGTCGAGTGGATGGAGGGTCGAGTGTGTGGAGGGTCGAGTATGTGGAGGATTGAGTGTGTGGTGTCGAGTGTGTGGAGGGTCGAGTGTGTTGAGGGTCGAGTGTGTGGAGGGTCGAGTGTGTGGAGGGTCGAGTGTGTGGAGGGTCGAGTGTGTGGAGGGTCGAGTGTGTGGAGGGTCGAGTGTGTGGAGGGTCGAGTGTGTGGAGGGTCGAGTGTGTGGAGGGTCGAGTGTGTGGAGGGTCGAGTGTGTGGAGGGTCGAGTGTGTGGAGAGTCGAGTGTGTGGAGGGTCGAGTGTGTGGAGGGTCGAGTGTGTGGAGGGTCGAGTATGTGGAGGATTGAGTGTGTGGCGTCGAGTGTGTGGAGGGTCGAGTGTGTGGAGGGTCGAGTGTTTGGAGGGTCGAGTGTGTGGAGGGTCGAGTGTGTGGAGGGTCGAATGTGTGTAGGTTCGAGTGTGTGGAGGGTCGAGTGTGTGGAGGGTCGAGTGTGTGGAGGGCCGAGTGTGTGGTGGGTCAAGTGTGTGGAGGGTCGAGTGTATGGAGGGTCGAGTGTGTGGTGGGTCAAGTGTGTGGTGGGTCGAGTATGTTGAGGGTCGAGTGTGTGTGGAGGGTCGAGTGTATGGAGGGTCGAGTGTGTGGAGGGTCGAGTGTGTAGTGTCGAGTGTGTGGAGGGTCGAGTGTGTGGAGGGTCGAGTGTGTGGAGGGTCGAGTGTGTAGAGGGTCGAGTGTGTGGGGAGGGTCGAGTGTGTGAGGAGGGTTGAGTGTGTAGAGGGTCGAGTGTGTGGAAGGTCGAGTGTGTGGAGGGTCGAATGTGTGGAGGGTCGAGTGTCTGGTGTCGAGAGTGTGGAGGGTCGAGTGTGTGGAGGGTCGAGTGGATGGAGGGTCGAGTGTGTGGAGGGTCGAGTATGTGGAGGATTGAGTGTGTGGTGTCGAGTGTGTGGAGGGTCGAGTCGAGTGTGTGGAGGGGAGTGTGTGGAGGGTCGAGTGTGTGGAGGGTCGAGTGTGTGGAGGGTCGAGTGTGTGGAGGGTCGAGTGTGTGGATGGAGGGTCGAGTGTGTGGAGGGTCGAGTGTGTGGAGGGTCGAGTGTGTTGAGGGTAGAGTGTGTGGAGGGTCGAGTGTGTGGAGGGTCGAGTGTGTGGAGGGTCGAGTGTGTTTAGGGTCGAGTGTGTGGAGGGTCGAGTGTGTGGAGGGTCGAGTGTGTGGAGGGTCGAGTGTGTGGAGGGTCGTGTGTGTGGAGGGTCGAGTGTGTGGAGGGTCGAGTGTGTGGAGGGTCGAGTGTGTGGAGAGTCGAGTGTGTGGAGGGTCGAGTGTGTGGAGGGTCGAGTGTGTGGAGGGTCGAGTATGTGGAGGATTGAGTGTGTGGCGTCGAGTGTGTGGAGGGTCGAGTGTGTGGAGGGTCGAGTGTTTGGAGGGTCGAGTGTGTGGAGGGTCGAGTGTGTGGAGGGTCGAATGTGTGTAGGGTCGAGTGTGTGGAGGGTCGAGTGTGTGGAGGGTCGAGTGTGTGGAGGGCCGAGTGTGTGGTGGGTCAAGTGTGTGGAGGGTCGAGTGTATGGAGGGTCGAGTGTGTGGTGGGTCAAGTGTGTGGTGGGTCGAGTATGTTGAGGGTCGAGTGTGTGTGGAGGGTCGAGTGTGTGGAGGGTCGAGTGTGTGGTGTCGAGTGTGTGAAGGGTCGAGTGTGTGGAGGGTCGAGTGTGTGGAGGGTCGAGTGGGTGGAGGGTCCAGTGTGCGGAGGGTCCAGTGTGTGAATGGTCGAGTGTGTGGAGGGTCGAGTGTGTGGAGGGTCGAGTGTGTGGAGGGCCGAGTGTGTGGAGGGTAGAGTGTTTGGAGGGTCGAGTGTTTGGAGGGTCGAGTGTGTGGAGGGTCGAGTGTGTGTGGAGGGTCGAGTGTGTGAAGGGTCGAGTGTGTGGAGGGTCGAATGTGTGGAGGGTCGAGTGTGTGGAGGGTAGAGTGTGTGGAGGGTCGAGTGTGTGGACGGTCGAGTGGGTGGAGGGTCGAGTGTGTGGAGGGTCGAGTTTGTGGAGGGTCGAGTGTGTGTAGGGTCGAGTGTCTGGTGTCGAGTGTGTGGAGGGTCGAGTGTGTGGAGGGCCGAGCGTGTGGAGGGTAGAGTGTTTGGAGGGTCGAGTGTTTAGAGGGTCGAGTGTGTGGAGGGTCGAGTGTGTGGAGGGTCGAGTGTGTGAAGGGTCGAGTGTGTGGAGGGTCGAGTGTGTGAAGGGTCGAGTGTGTGGAGGGTCGAATGTGTGGAGGGTCGAGTGTGTGGAGGGTAGAGTGTGTGGAGGATCGAGTGTGTGGAGAGTCGAGTGGGTGGAGGGTCGAGTGTGTGGAGGGTCGAGTGGGTGGAGGGTCGAGTGTGTGTAGGGTCGAGTGTCTGGTGTCGAGTGTGTGGAGGGTCGAGTGTGTAAAGAGTCAAGTGTGAGTGTATAGAGAGTTGAGAGCGAGTCTATAAAGAGCCGGATGCCACTCCCTAGACTCTAGGGAGTGGCATCCGGCAACTAATACCCAACTCTCTAGCGCCTAGAGAGTTGGGTATTAGTTGCTGGTAGGTCGAGTATAAACTCTTGAAAGGTCAAATCTAATTCGATGTAGATTCGAGTTTCTTTGATGACTGGTTGAATATGTTTGATGAAGGGTTGATTTCTGTCTGTCATAATTAATAATGTTATTCTTGGTTATATATATATATATATATATATATATATATATATATATATATATATATATATATATATATATATATATATATATATATATATATATATGTCGTGCCGAATAGGCAGAACTTGCGATCTTGGCTTAAATAGCAACGCTCATCTTGCCATATAGGACAAGTGAAAATTTGTGTATGCAATAATTTCGCCAAAATCATTCTGAACCTAACGAAAAAAATATATTTCATTGTGTTTGTTTAGTATTAAATTATTGTAAACAAATCTAAAATATATTTAGTTGGGTTAGGCTAAAATAAATAGCTCTTGTTATAATAAGGTTAGGTAAGTTTTCTAAGATTCTTTTGGTGCAAAATTAATTTTTTTTACATTAACATTAATGGAAAAAATATACCTTTAAACGTATAAGAGAACATTTTAGAAAGGAGTTAATTTTAAATGAGTTCTTGCTAAATGACCAATTTTACATATTCGGCACGACATATATATATATATATATATATATATATATATATATATATATATATATATATATATATATATGTCGTGCAGAATAGGCAGAACTTGCGATCTTGGCTTAAATAGCAACGCTCATCTTGCCATATAGGACAAACGAAAATTTATGTATGCAATAATTTCGCCAAAATCATTCTGAATCTAACGAAAAAAATATATATCACTGTGTTTGTTAAGTACTAAATTATTGTAAATATATCTAAAATATATTTAGTTGGGTTAGGCTAAAATAAATTGCTCTTGTTAGAATAAGGTTAAGTAAGTTTTCTAAGATTCTTTTGGTGCAAAATTATAATTTTTTACATTAACATTAATGAAAAAAATACATCTTTAAACGTATAAGAAATTTTTTTAGATAGGCCTTAATTTTAAATGAGTTCTTGCTAATTGACCAGTTTTACATATTCGGCACGACATATATATATATATATATATATATATATATATATATATATATATATATATATATATATATATATATATATATATATATATATAGATATATACATGTTTTGATTGTCCAAGGGATGGTATTGAAACAATCCATGGATTCTGAGTCTTAGTCGCCTTTATTTAGTTGCCTCAGTTGAGGTATTTACAAAGTATCGCATAACGTGAGTACACGGCGTTGGTACTCGCCTAATGCTCATAAATGAGTGCACGTACCTAAATACACTGACCGAAAAGCATGTGCACCGAGAGGTGTATATCTCCCGGTGAATATGCACCGAGAGTTTACTTCAGTCCACATTTTGATGATTATTGTACCCCTTACTGGTGGTGTACTGGTAACATGCAGCTACAGTGACCCCTCGTGTAGTCGATAGGCTTTAAACATAATAAATTAACCAACGCATCATCCATTTTACCCTCTGGTATAACCTACATTGTCCAACCCTACTCTCGCATTCGTAACAGATTCGTTCGCACATACATTAGGATTATATGTATTTGTGAACGCGCCACTGTTTTGAATAAATTACTTTCACGCTGTCCCTCTATCACAGAAGCTTTGGCGATATTTTATTTACTTTTTTGGATGTGGGGTCTTTTTTTTTTTTGCATTTCTAAATATAATCAATAATTTTCTAAATATTTTTACAGTATATCGGAAGATGAATTGTGTCTTATAATTACGTACACTTGACGCTTATCTCTTACATGTAATTGAAATGTTATGTAAATACTGACAGAGTGGAGTAAATGGCACTCAGATGCAGTAGATAGCTTTAACTACAACGTTTCGCCCACAAAGTAGTCTTTATCAAGTCAGTAGCTAACTTGATAGAGCTCTGTTGTTAGTAACGGTGCCCTCTGCATCTAAATTTTTATTTGTTCTGCCACTTTCACGGAATTCAATGACAATACTGAGGCGAGATCTGTGTTATTACGGTGTGAGCACAAAACATTTTAATATGAATATTCGCTCACCTTATAATTAATATTTTACTTAGCATAAATACACAGCTTTGATTCTGTTCCTGGTAGGCAGCGTCTCCTCGGATATATTAATTTATAATTTGAACAAAGATAGGAGGGCACTGATGGAAGCTGGGCGCTCACCCTTGTCACAAAGACCAGGACAAGGGAAGCAGTGACGGAAATTGAGCACTCAGCTTTGTCACAAAGACCAGGACAAGGGAAGCACTGATGAAAGCTGGGCACTCAGCTTTGTCACAAAGACCAGGACAAGGGAAGCACTGACGGAAGCTGGCCGCTCACCCGTGTCACAAAGACCAGGACAAGGGAAACACTGATGCAAGTTGGGCACTCAGCTTTGTCACAAAGACCAGGACAAGGGAAGCACTGATGGAAGCTGGGCACTCAGCTTTGTCACAAAGATCAGGACAAAGGAAGCACTGATGGAAGCTGGGCACTCATCCTTGTCAGAGTTTAGATAAAGAATAATTCTTCCATAATATAAACAACGAGGTAGGAAGGAGCTGGACAGCGTCACAGCAGAAGGTGATTCCATTCAGGAGCTTCAAGTAAAGTCGACATACGTACTTAATTCGTGGCCAACTATCCAATTATTACGACGCGGCTCTAATAGGTGGAGCACAATCTCTGTAAACTCAGGAGAATTACTGACTCAGAAGTAATTTCATTTCCATTCTATGAGAGAGTTGTAAATTGTTGAACCCACACAGATTCTGTGGTTATTATTCTTCCACACGATACTGGCTGTCTTAATTCTTATTCATCATTTAGTATATATTTTGTACTGTACATTCAAGGCTAACACGTATATTTTCTTTTTTTCAGGTAGGTCATGCGGAGGACGTAAGCACACACTAAAGGCAGAGGTTAAAAGGTAAATTAAAAAGAGCCGAACAGCTGCAAAAAATAATTTATTTAGCAAAATTGGATATATTACATTGGATACACTACACTATATGATTGTTTCACGGTGACACAAAAACTATTTCTCTGTTATATTCTGTCACGCTGGATAAGTCACTTAGTGTTGAAATCTGTCAGCCTGAGCTGGGAGACTTCGGAAGGGAAATGAGGATATCGTAAAGGATTCCATTATAGCTTCATCAGCTACAAGAGCTTCAAAAAAGAAGAGGGTTATTGGTAAAAGAAAGAAGCCGAACACACACAAGCGTCAGACGGTGAGAGGTAAACAGAGCCGAACATAGAGTAACAGATGGTGAGAGATAAACGGAGCCGAACACAGAGTAACAGATGGTGAGAGGTAAACAGAGCCGAACAAGTAACAGATGGTGAGAGGTAAACAGAACTCAACACTAAATGAAAAACAGTGAGAGGTAAACAGAACCGAACATAAAGTAACAGACAGTGAGAGGTAAACAGAAGAACATTACTGTATGAGCGGCAGCGACGAAGATAAGTGAAAAAATTGAGACTATTACTTGGTGAACGTAACAGTATGAAGGTGAGGAAAGATGACAGGGAAAGAGAAAAGTGAAGGAAATAAAATAAATCTCTCAGAAATTAGATCCTGGTAAATTCGGTGAAAGTTCATACTTAAACCTTCTCTATACGACTTACTACAATAGCATAATGTTTATGACAGAGCTCCGCCCTCAGTGATCACCGGTTAGAGGCTCCACAAATCTTCACATTGTTACTTTTCATGATAGCGTGATGCACTTGCCCTGGCAGGTATGTACGGACGTGTGAAGTATTTCATTTGGTTACCCAAAGATGGCGCTGACTGCAAGTTGTGAGCTGTAAAACCAATCCGAAGCTTATAAAAAAAAAAATTGCTGAAATCAATGCGAATTGCATTTTACATTAATTTCCAATGCCTGTGGCACTGTCTATTCGAGGGGCTCTTGATCCAAGAAACTGGACTTATCCTCTCCTTGAACTGAATCTAACTGCTTTCCGTTTCCCCAGGTGCTGTATGACCCCATTTTACAGTGCATATATATATATATATATATATATATATATATATATATATATATATATATATATATATATATATATATATATATATATATATATATATATATATATATATATATATATATATATATATATATATATATATATATATATATATATATATATATATATATATATATATATATATATATGTCGTGCCGAATAGGCAGAACTTGCGATCTTGGCTTAAATAGCAACGCTCATCTTGCCATATAGGACAAGTGAAAATTTGTGTATGCAATAATTTCGCATCTAGAAACCCATCAGTTACACAACCCAGGGCAACATGGGTTTAGAACAGGTCGCTCCTGTCTGTCTCAACTATTGGACCACTACGACAAGGTCCTAAATGCACTAGAAGACAAAAAGAATGCAGATGTAATATATACAGACTTTGCAAAAGCCTTCGACAAGTGTGACCATGGCGTAATAGCGCACAAAATGCGTGCTAAAGGAATAACAGGAAAAGTCGGTCGTTGGATCTATAATTTCCTCACTAACAGAACACAGAGAGTAGTCGTCAACAGAGTAAAGTCCGAGGCAGCTACGGTGAAAAGCTCTGTTCCACAAGGCACAGTACTCGCTCCCATCTTGTTCCTCATCCTTATATCCGACATAGACAAGGATGTCAGCCACAGCACCGTGTCTTCCTTTGCAGATGACACCCGAATCTGCATGACAGTGTCTTCCATTGCAGACACTGCAAAGCTCCAGGCAGACATCAACCAAATCTTTCAGTGGGCTGCAGAAAACAATATGAAGTTCAACGATGAGAAATTTCATTTACTCAGATATGGTAAACATGAGGAAATTAAATCTTCATCAGAGTACAAAACAAATTCTGGCCACAAAATAGAGCGAAACACCAACGTCAAAGACCTGGGAGTGATCATGTCGGAGGATCTCACCTTCAAGGACCATAACATTGTATCAATCGCATCTGCTAGAAAAATGACAGGATGGATAATGAGAACCTTCAAAACTAGGGAGGCCAAGCCCATGATGACACTCTTCAGGTCACTTGTTCTATCTAGGCTGGAATATTGCTGCACACTAACAGCACCTTTCAAGGCAGGTGAAATTGCCGACCTAGAAAATGTACAGAGAACTTTCACGGCGCGCATAACGGAGATAAAACACCTCAATTATTGGGAGCGCTTGAGGTTCCTAAACCTGTATTCCCTGGAACGCAGGAGGGAGAGATACATGATTATATACACCTGGAAAATCCTAGAGGGACTAGTACCGAACTTGCACACGAAAATCACTCATTACGAAAGCAAAAGACTTGGCAGACGATGCACCATCCCCCAATGAAAAGCAGGGGTGTCACTAGCACGTTAAGAGACCATACAATAAGTGTCAGGGGCCCGAGACTGTTCAACTGCCTCCCAGCACACATAAGGGGGATTACCAACAGACCCCTGGCAGTCTTCAAGCTGGCACTGGACAAGCACCTAAAGTCAGTTCCGGATCAGCCGGGCTGTGGCTCGTATGTTGGTTTGCGTGCAGCCAGCAGCAACAGCCTGGTTGATCAGGCTCTGATCCACCAGGAGGTCTGGTCTCAGACCGGGCCGCGGGGGCGTTGACCCCCGGAACTCTCTCCAGGTAAACTCCAGGCAAAATCATTCTGACCCTAACGAAAAAAATATATTTCACTGTGTTTGTTTAGTATTAAATTACTGTAAACAAATCTAAAATATATTTAGTTGAGTTAGGCTAAAAAAAATTGCTCTTGTTATAATAAGGTTTGGTAAGTTTTCTAAGATTCTTTTGGATAAAAATTAAAAATTTTGACATTAACATTAATGAAAAAAATATATCTTTAAACGTATAAGAGAACATTTTAGAAAGGACTTAATTTTAAATGAGTTCTTACTAATTGACCAGTTTTGCATATTCGGCACGACATATATATATATATATATAATATATATATATATATATATATATATATATATATATATATATATATATATATATATATATATATATATATAAATATATATTAGTAGGTTGGTAGACAGCAACCACCCAGGGAAGTACTACCGTCCTGCCAGATGACTGTGAAACAGAAACCTGTAACTGTTTTGCATGATGGTAGGATTGCTGGTTTCTTTTTCTGTCTCATAAACACGCTAGATAACAGGGATATCTTGCTACTCCTACTTACACTTTGGTCACACTTCACAGACACGCACATGCATATATATATACATACATCTAGGTTTTTCACCTTTTTCTAAATAGCTCTTGTTCCTCTTTATTTCTTCTATTGTCCATGGGGAAGTGGAAAAGAATCTTTCCTCCGTAAGCCATGCGTGTCGTATGAGACGACTAAAATGCCGGGAGCAATGGGCTAGTAACCCCTTCTCCTGTAGACATTTACTAAAAAAGAGAAGAAGAAAAACTTTATAAAACTGGGATGCTTAAATGTGCGTGGATGTAGTGCGGATGACAAGAAACAGATGATTGCTGATGTTATGAATGAAAAGAAGTTGGATGTCCTGGCCCTAAGCAAAACAAAGCTGAAGGGGAAATAAATGGGGGGAAATAAATGAGATTAAATCTGGAGTATCTGAGAGAGTTAGAGCAAAGGAAGGGGTAGCAGTAATGTTGAATGATCAGTTATGGAAGGAGAAAAGAGAATATGAATGTGTAAATTCAAGAATTATGTGGATTAAAGTAAAGGTTGGATGCGAGAAGTGGGTCATAATAAGCGTGTATGCACCTGGAGAAGAGAGGAATGCAGAGGAGAGAGAGAGATTTTGGGAGATGTTAAGTGAATGTATAGGAGCCTTTGAACCAAGTGAGAGAGTAATTGTGGTAGAGGACCTGAATGCTAAAGTAGGAGAAACTTTTAGAGAGGGTGTGGTAGGTAAGTTTGGGGTGCCAGGTGTAAATGATAATGGGAGCCCTTTGATTGAACTTTGTATAGAAAGGGGTTTAGTTATAGGTAATACATATTTTAAGAAAAAGAGGATAAATAAGTATACAAGATATGATGTAGGGCAAAATGACAGTAGTTTGTTGGATTATGTATTGGTAGATAAAAGACTGCTAAGTAGACTTCAGGATGTACATGTTTATAGAGGGGCCACAGATATATCAGATCACTTTTTAGTTGTACCTACACTGAGAGTAAAAGGTAGATGGGATACAAGGAGAATAGAAGCATCAGGGAAGAGAGAGGTGAAGGTTTATAAACTAAAAGAGGAGGCAGTTAGGGTAAGATATAAACAGCTATTGGAGGATAGATGGGCTAATGAGAGCATAGGCAATGGGGTCGAAGAGGTATGGGGTAGGTTTAAAAATGTAGTGTTAGAATGTTCAGCAGAAGTTTGTGGTTACAGGAAAGTGGGTGTGGGAGAGAAGAGGAGTGATTGGTGGAATGATGATGTGAAGAGAGTAGTAAGGGAGAAAAAGTTAGCATATGAGAAGTTTTTACAAAGTAGAAGTGATGCAAGGAGGGAAGAGTATATGGAGAAAAAGAGAGAGGTTAAGAGAGTGGTGAAGCAATGTAAAAAGAGAGCAAATGAGAGAGTGGGTGAGATGTTATCAACAAATGTTGTTGAAAATAAGAAAAAGTTTTGGAGTGAGATTAACAAGTTAAGAAAGCCTAGAGAACAAATGGATTTGTCAGTTAAAAATAGGAGAGGAGAGTTATTAAATGGAGAGTTAGAGGTATTGGGAAGATGGAGGGAATATTTTGAGGAATTGTTAAATGTTGATGAAGATAGGGAAGCTGTGATTTCGTGTATAGGGCAAGGAGGAATAACATCTTGTAGGAGTGAGGAAGAGCCAGTTGTGAGTGTGGGGGAAGTTCGTGAGGCAGTAGGTAAAATGAAAGGGGGTAAGGCAGCCGGGATTGATGGGATAAAGATAGAAATGTTAAAAGCAGGTGGGGATATAGTTTTGGAGTGGTTGGTGAAATTATTTAATAAATGTATGGAAGAGGGTAAGGTACCTAGGGATTGGCAGAAAGCATGCATAGTTCCTTTGTATAAAGGCAAAGGGGATAAAAGAGAGTGCAAAAATTATAGGGGGATAAGTCTGTTGAGTATACCTGGCAAAGTATATGGTAGAGTTATTATTGAAAGAATTAAGAGTAATACGGAGAATAGGATAGCAGATGAACAAGGAGGCTTTAGGAAAGGTAGGGGGTGTGTGGACCAGGTGTTTACAGTGAAACATATAAGTGAACAGTATTTAGATAAGGCTAAAGAGGTCTTTGTGGCATTTATGGATTTGGAAAAGGCATATGACAGGGTGGATAGGGGGGCAATGTGGCAGATGTTGCAGGTGTATGGTCTAGGAGGTAGGTTACTGAAAGCAGTGAAGAGCTTTTACGAGGATAGTGAGGCTCAAGTTAGAGTATGTAGGAAAGAGGGAAATTATTTCCCAGTAAAAGTAGGCCTTAGACAAGGATGTGTGATGTCACCATGGTTGTTTAATATATTTATAGATGGGGTTGTAAGAGAAGTAAATGCGAGGGTCTTGGCAAGAGGCGTGGAGTTAAAAGATAAAGAATCACACATAAAGTGGGAGTTGTCACAGTTGCTCTTTGCTGATGACACTGTGCTCTTGGGAGATTCTGAAGAGAAGTTGCAGAGATTGGTGGATGAATTTGGTAGGGAGTGCAAAAGAAGAAAATTGAAAGTGAATACAGGAAAGAGTAAGATTATGAGGATAACAAAAAGATTAGGTGATGAAAGATTGGATATCAGATTGGAGGGAGAGAGTATGGAGGAATTGAATGTATTCAGATATTTGGGAGTGGACGTGTCAGCGGATGGGTCTATGAAAGATGAGGTGAATCATAGAATTGATGAGGGGAAAAGGGTGAGTGGTGCACTTAGGAGTCTGTGGAGACAAAGAACTTTGTCCTTGGAGGCAAAGAGGGGAATGTATGAGAGTATAGTTTTACCAACGCTCTTATATGGGTGTGAAGCATGGGTGATGAATGTTGCAGCGAGGAGAAGGCTGGAGGCAGTGGAGATGTCATGTCTGAGAGCAACGTGTGGTGTGAATATAATGCAGAGAATTCGTAGTTTGGAAGTTAGGAGGAGGTGCGGGATTACCAAAACTGTTGTCCAGAGGGCTGAGGAAGGGTTGTTGAGGTGGTTCGGACATGTGGAGAGAATGGAGCAAAACAGAATAACTTCAAGAGTGTATCAGTCTGTAGTGGAAGGAAGGTGGGGTAGGGGTCGGCCTAGGAAAGGTTGGAGGGAGGGGGTAAAGGAGGTTTTGTGTGCGAGGGGCTTGGACTTCCAGCAGGCATGCGTGAGCGTGTTTGATAGGAGTGAATGGAGACAAATGGTTTTTAATACTTGACGTGCTGTTGGAGTGTGAGCAAAGTAACATTTATGAAGGGGTTCAGGGAAACCGGCAGGCCGGACTTGAGTCCTGGAGATGGGAAGTACAGTGCCTGCACTCTGAAGGAGGGGTGTTAATGTTGCAGTTTAAAAACTGTAGTGTAAAGCACCCTTCTGGCAAGACAGTGATGGAGTGAATGATGGTGAAAGTTTTTCTTTTTCGGGCCACCCTGCCTTGGTGGGAATCGGCCAGTGTGATAATAAAAAAATTGAAGGACCCGAGATTATTAGAGGTGACTGAGATCCCAGTGACGTTTTGTGGAATACAGGCGGTGCTCAGTGCTCACCTGGTGTTCAGTGCTCAAGCGGTGCCCAGTGGAAAGGTGGTGTTCAATGCTTTCGCATTGCTCACCGTTTATGCGGCGCTCATCATTCACGCGGTGCTCAACGCTCACGCGGTGCTCAATGCGGAAGGTTAATGGTTAACTCTTGAGTTAAACTAAAGACGGAAATAGAGCTCTGAACCCTCGAGTTTTAATGAGGAAATTAATATGAATGTCATCTGCATGAATATGGACTCATTTTTTGGGGCAAAGTTTAATTTATGACCCAGAGAGAGGGAGATGGGGAGAGGGAGGGAGGGAGAGAGGGAGAGAGGGAGAAGGGGAGAAGGAGGGGGAGGGATGAGGGGTAGGTAGAGAGAGAGGGAAAGGGGGAGGGAGAAGGGAAAGGGAGAGAGAGATTTGAGGAAAGGACGGAAGGGGACGGGAGTAAAGGGATTGGGGTGAAGGGAGGGGAAGGGAAAGAGAAGAAGGGAATAAAAGGGAAAGAAAGAGAGGGGAAAAGAGGAAGAGGATAGGTGAGAGGAGGATGGTAGGGATAGGTTGAGGAAGAGAGAAATTCAAGAGGAAATGATGATAACGAGGTATTATTTGAGTAGAGACAAGAGAACTGTATGGAAAGAGAGGGTGGAGAGTAGGAAGAGAAAGAGTAGAGAGACGCTGGACAGAGAGTGGAAAGTTGGGAGACAGGCATGCACTGCTCCAACTTACAGTGAAGGGGACACACACCTGATGCCGTGCATCAGGTGTAGTTACTGGCACACCAGGATTCCTGTCGCAGGTGAAGGGAAGTAGTGAGGCAGGTAAAACACCCACCCATCTGCTTCCTTATCAACTCCACATGTGGTTTTGTGACTGGATGTATACTATTCGCACACATCCAGTCCTTCACAATTGCAACCACCTTACAGATCCTCCTAGTCAAGCTGTGATCAGACAAGAACAACCAGTCCGTCAACATGCCATCAACATAAGAGGCTTCACGCACAGATACTGGAACCTTTACGGTTGCCGATACGGCAACATTCCAGGAAGACAGGACTGCTAAGAGTGTTGCTAAGAATGCTGGTTGCGCCTCACAGATGCGATGGAACTGGCAGGGTCACAGCGGAGGTTATGATAAATTCTGCTAATACCTAGTGATGCAGTCGTTCCTGATAATCACGAATTTATCACTATAATGATGGTATACAATTCCTGTCCAATACGTCTGCTGTCGTGGCCTCCTGGAAAAATACCAAAATACAAGAATATTTGACACCACTCAGTATGCTATGAGTTAGTATTTACTTCAGCTTGCTGACCAAGCACACTTGATGCTCGATTATTCTCTATATAAAGTCGGCTCCACCTCATCTATAAAGCCTATGTTTAAATACATTCTGAGGAAGTGTTGCTTTTGTAAGTAATGGGGAGAAACATAAAAATGACGTCTTATGTTGCGAATGATATTATTTTTTTGGTCGATAATCGGCAAGTCAGTGGAAGGAATTAGCCAAATCGAAAGCTCCACTAAGTGGGTCCTCATATGAGTAAGGTTTCACATTTCTCTTAAACACAATTCAAGAGTCCTGGTGACTGGCTGCAAGTATCAACTTCCATTAAAATCCGTGTTTTTTTATTCAAAAATATTTTCAGTAGATTTCTACGTTAGGTTAGAGTGTTGTTATCCCCTAACAATTAAAAATATATAGTAATAATATACCACAACTAAAAAAAAATATAAGATATGAGCAATGAAAAGATTTTCACGCGAACAGAAAGCTGGTATCTACTAAACAACTGAGATTTGGACTGTTTGAGGAGCTTTCATCAGTCCTCAGTTTGTTTACAGAAGTGTAATGGCTGGTTGTCACTTAGAGGACGAGCTGCAGGTACCCACTTGTAACAACCTCCGTCTGGGGCAAGCGATGGCAGCTTACATTTACTACTCAGCAAAAATAATATATAATTATGGAATCTAGACAGCATCATCTCATGTCTGTAAGAGGTGTGAGATTGATTTAGTCGGTTAATACTTACGATAAAAGATGTTAGAGAGAGAGAGAGAGAGAGAGAGAGAGAGAGAGAGAGAGAGAGAGAGAGAGAGAGAGAGAGAGAGAGAGAGAGAGAGAGAGAGAGAGAGAGAGAGAGAGAGGAGAGCTGCTCTTGTAAACGACTCTTCCAACTTCGTCGATGCTCTGGAAAATGTTCTTTCAAGTGAGACATTGAGTGAGGGTGAGCGAGCGAGGTCGGCGGCGGTGGTGGTGTAAGCAACCACCTCAATGGCCAACTTTGATGGGACATATTCTCACTTTGTCTGCGCCTATCCCCCCATCCTCCATCCTCCATCCTCCATTCCTCTATCCCCGAGAAAGTTGTTACCATTAATATCAACTCACTTTCTACCACAATCAACTCGTTCATCTTCACCACCACCCCAAAACTCCATCAGGACCACCACCACCACCACCACTGTCACCACCACTACCACCACCACCACCATCGCAGCCGCCGCAGCCGCCGCAGCCGCCGCAGCCGCCGCAGCCGCCGCAGCCGCCGCCGTCTCTTCCTCCAGCCGACCACCCTCACCATGATGAAGATAATATACGAAAATGATGACAAAAAGGAGCGTAAATACCAAGACAACAATCGTGAAAATGTATTTGAGGAAAAGAAAATGATGAGACAGACGAATTTAAAACAAGTGAAAACGATCAAAGAAGGTGAATAAGCGAAGATGACGAAAATAAATATAAAGCCAGAGCCAAAAAAATAAAATCGCTTAAATTAAAAATATCTGTTGAGGAAAGGCAGTGTTACCATCCCCGACACGACGAAGATCAGGCATTGTTACCAGTAACCCAAAAATCTCCAAGAAACGGATTAAATATTGAAGGTATTTTGCATCCTTGGTAAACAGTCTTATTCCTAATTAGCCTTTGTAAACACAGATTCTTAGTCTTATCTACCCGTCGTTAAAGGATTCTTAGTTTTATCATGAACACGGATTCTTAGTCTTACCTAATCTTAAAAAAAAAATGCTTTTAGTTCTATCTAGCATTGGCAAACATCAAAACAGCGTTCTTGTTATCTGTTTGCAAGACTGGGCAGCCGGATTCCTGTCAGCTGTGTGTGTAAACAACGGTCACATGCCTTCAGTAACACTGAGCTTCGTCCGAGATTATCGTCTCTAACGTTACCACAGTGACGCAAGTTGTGCGTCATGAGGGAATATAATGTTAGTGCCTTGACGTAGATACGGAGTTCTTGTGTATAATGCGAGGCAAACATCACATCACTTCACTCATGATCATTGTAATCACTACTCTCCTTGCCACTGTCGGTATCACCGTTGGCACTCTCATCATCACTTTCGGCTGCGATGGTTATCACTTGTGAGACTCATCATATTCATTGTCACCGTCACCACCACCACACAACCACCCCGACCACCACCACCACAAAAACCCCGACCACTATAACTACTACCACCACCACCACCACACAACCACCCCTAACACCACCACCACCCATCACTGCCATCACTGCCACCATAACCCACCACCACAGGAACACCCAGATCCAATTTGACACACTTCACTTAATAAGTCAAGTGTTTGTCTCTACGTTCGTGTCCATCTCCAGATGAATCAAGCACATATGCAACACTTGGGTGCCTTACTAGTGGAGACATTTCGTCAACCAGTGGCTTTATAAATACAAAACAAGTGGCTTCAGCAGTCACCTGTTTGGCGAAACATCTCTATAAATATACCCAGATGTTGCTCATGTGTTTCAATCATCCGTTTGTCGGTTTTGTATGTTAATTATATAATAATATCAAGGTCTCCAAAGCAGCCCCGAAAAAGGCCTGACACCCGAGGGATCGACCGATATTTACGTATGACATAAGACATGATTCACCCCATGGATTGATTTACATTCACATGGACAGGAGGGAGCTGCACCAAGCACTAAGAGTAGAGTTCGAAACATCAACTCCGAGGTTTCCAACACGACTGTCTTGTCGAAAGTTGCTAGTTGAACGATGTGTAGGAGCTTTTGTGTGTGTGTGTGTGTGTGTGTGTTTTGTTCTAGTAGTAATACGCTCCTGGGTGTTTGTCCACTGTTGAGTATCACATCACTGGGGGGGGTAAAAATGGAAATAATGATAACCATGGAACAAGAGCTCATTTACACTAAAATACATAATCTCACGAGCACATCACAAGCACGCATATCAACACATACAAACACGCACACATCCACCCACCCATCCACCCACCCACCCACCCACCCACACACGCACACACACACACACACACACACGCACACACACACACACACAACACCAGCATATTTCACAGCCAAAGACTTCTCACCGCACGCTGGGGATCGTTTAAAAATACACTCTTGGCTCTTTTCAGCCAGGACGCCAAACGAAGCCTTCCCAGAGACATTCAAGCAACTGGCAGCATCAAACGCTACATGAAAGACACCGCTGGTATCTAATGTTTGAGATGTGAAACACTAAAACACAGGAAGGAATGAAGCCGAGGTAAAAAGGAGGTTAAAAAAAGTGTAGGAAGGAAGGGAGGGAGGGAGGGAAGGAGGAGGGGGAAGGGAAGGGAGGGAAGGATGGAGGGAGAAAGGGAGGTAGAGACAACTCATCTTTTGGAATTCACCTGTTTGTTGTGGCAGGGGCCGTGTCAGCTCCTAGCTCCTGGCCTTTATGAGGTGAGGTTCACTCTCGCCTTTTATCTTGGGTCTATTATATGCATGGTGTGTGTGTGTGTGTGTGTGTGTGTGTGTGTGTGTGTGCTTGCGAGATGTGTAATACAAGGTTTTAGAGACACTGCAAAAGCTTTTGGCTAAATATGTGGATGAATAAGCATACATCTTTAAATACAATATGTGCATTTATACACATTTTAGTTAATGTGGCTATCTATAATGCTAGAGCACTAGAATTATCTAATAGGGTCCATCCATGTTAATTTCGTACATACGGACATAAATATGTACACACACACACACACATACACTCATACACACACACACACACACACACACATACACACAAACACATATAGATATATATATATATATATATACACTCACACATAGTTTCCTACATAGGTAAACACATGCACCTCATCCCACACACAAACACTTAAGGAAATTACACGGAATCCTCCAGCACTCAACTCATCTGTCTTAAAAAAGAGACACAAAAAGGCTTCTTCCAGCTAATTCTAAAAAAATGTTCCTTTCTCGAGGAAGACTCAGCAATGTCCATCTTGCTTACTCTGCTCTTATCACCCAGATCGTGAGCCGCAGACACACACACACACACACACACACACACACACACACACACACACACACACACACACACACACAAACACACAGACAAACAGACAGACAGAAACACACTATAATCAGGGAAGGAGAAAAATAAAGAGAGAGAGAGAATGAGCTCATTGTTTACCACAAGGAAAGTGCCGAACGTTGACAGTGTTTTTGTTTACATCCCTTGACTTTACTCTGCCTCCTCCTCCTTAATGTTTCGTGTGCACTAATAAAGCAGCGAGAGTTTATGTTCGTTTACTCTATTGCTTCTATGTTTGTCACTGTTTGCTCTCTTTTTTCTTCTTCCTTTCGATTTCGTAGCTTTAAGCCTCTCGGCATTCATTATCTCATTTAATTCATCACTTGTTCCTCTTGCTACCATTCTGTCCTTGTTGTTCTGCCCTGTTGTTCACTGTCTGATTATCCTGTCTTCCCATCGTCTCTTTCTCACCCTCTTCATTACTTTCTCTGGTACTTTCTCTTTAGTCTCTTTTTAATTTTCTTCCTCTGATTCCTCCCCCTTTCTGCAAGTCTTCCTTCTCCACCTTTTCCTCCTCTTCCTCTTCTTCTTCCTCATCTTCCTCCTCCTCCATACGTCTGCTGTGAGTCTGCTACATACACTTCCTCAGTGGACAAAGGATTCATTTAGCAGTGTGGACGGTCGTGTGTGACAATAGTGTGTGTTTCAGCTTTCATGTGTTGAATTCGCTGTTTGTGTAGTGGTAGTGCTCTCTCTCTCTCTCTCTCTCTCTCTCTCTCTCTCTCTCTGGTTCTCTGCTGAGGTATGCCGTTGCAGCAATCACGAGCACACCAGCAATCAGGAAGAAAGGGAGGGAGAGGGAGGGGAAAGGGAGAGACTGAGGGAGTTAGGAGAATGAGGAGGGAGGAAAAGAAATATGTGCAGACAGAATAGGAATATAGGAGGAAGGAGGAGGAGGGAAAAGGAGGGAGAAGGAAAGAGGAGGGGGAGGGGAAAAACGAGGAGGGAGGGAGGGAGGAAGAAGGAGGAGGAGGAGGAGGAGGAGGCAGGAGGAAAGACGATGGGGGGAGGATGAGGATTGAGGAGGAGCAAGGAGGAAGAGGAAAAAGAGGAAGAGGAAGACGAGGAAGAGTAAGAAGACGAAGACGAAGACGACGACAAAGACAACGGCGAAGCAGCAAAGTTTTCTCCCCTACGGTACAGAAAACGACTCATTCTCCGCCACAAAGAAATTGAAAAACGACAACTTCAAGAGCGTCCCCTTTTTAGAGTGAATTCATGAACCGTACCGAATAATAACTTCCCCTGAGACCCCAGAGCTGGAGAGCAGTTTAACTTCAGCCCAGCAACTCAGGGGGTAAAACTTCCTTGACTACGTAGTCTATCCCCTCCCCTTCCCTCCTGTGACTCCCTGCGTGCCTGTCTGTCTGTCTGTCTGTCTGTCTGTCTGTCTGTCTGTCTGTCTGCCTGCCTGTCTGTCTCCCTGCTTATTTATATAATAATAACAATAATAATAATAATAATAATAATAATAATAATAATAATAATAATAATAATAATAATAATAATAATAATAATAATAAATGAGTTAAACAGAAAAACATAATGTTTTTTCTGTTCTGTCAACATTCTTCAGTACCTCCTAGTAATTAACTGTATCCTAGTGTATAACTGTATCCTAGTGTATAACTGTATCCTAGTGAATAACTGTATCCTAGTGAATAACTGTATCCTAGTGAATAACTGTATCCTAGTGTATAACTGTAGTCTAGTGTATAACTGTATCCTAGTGAATAACTGTATCCTAGTGAATAACTGTATCCTAGTGAATAACTGTATCCTAGCGAATAACTGTATCCTAGTGAATAACTATATCCTAGTGAATAACTGTATCCTAGTGAATAACTGTATCCTAGTGAATAACTATATCCTAGTGAATAACTGTACCCTAGTGAATAACTATATCCTAGTGAATAACTATATCCTAGTGAATAACTGTATCCTAGTGAATAACTATATCCTAGTGAATAACTGTATCCTAGTGAATAACTGTATCCTAGTGAATAACTATATCCTAGTGAATAACTGTATCCTAGTGAATAACTGTATCCTAGTGAATAACTATATCCTAGTGAATAACTGTATCTTAGTGAATAACTGTATCCTAGTGAATAACGGTATTCTATTGTTTAAATGTATCCTAATGCATATCCGTATCCTAGTAATTAACCGTATCCTAATGTATAACTGTGTCCCTTTTGTAACTGTAGATTAGTGTCGTTGCTGTATCCTTGTATCCAGCTGTACCTTTGTGAGTTAGTGAGTGAAAAAAGAAAGCAAAACTGTCTTGGACCTGGACATAAAACATACTGAAAAGATACGATGATTAACATGTGCTGAACACGGTAGAAAACACTTAATGAACAAGGTAGCTAACAGATGATGAACAAAGTAGCAAACACATGATAAACAAGATAATGAACACATGCTGAAGACGATAACAAATACATACTGAACACAATAACACACACACAAATGCTGAACACGATAACAAACACACGATGAAAACAGTAACAAATACCCGATGAACACAGTAACAAGCACATGCTGAACACGATAACAAGAACATAATAATTTATATTTCTCTGCTACATTGAGGGACACTGCGAAGGCTTCAACGAAGCACCACTGAGAGTACGTTAGCTTCTCTCTGCCATCAGGAACTGAACCTCGATTAACAGACGGAGGATCGAGCACGAGTCTGGTGCTTAATAAAAATACAAATACACATTTTACCATTCTAAAATAAATATCCAGAGTACAGCGAAGGGAACAGACTGATAGTACAAGGAAATATGTACGAGTAGCCACATTAATTATGCACTTGACATAACTAAAGTGTAATGACTCGTAGGTTATTAATTAGAGCAAGGAAAGATTGTACTCTCTAGTACATGCCTAATAATAACCAATATGGAGACAGAAAGTTCAATCCCCTTCTGTTATCGAAATATGTAATCAATCAGTCTTCTGAGTTTCTGTCTCCAAGTGGGTTATTATTGAGCATGTATTAGAGAGTACTGTCGCCTCCTGCTGTAATTAATAACTCAAGTCATTAATAAGTCGCTAATAACAATGTGTTCTTAGACACAAATAATTCTGCTTACTTGACAGGTGACAATATTGTGGTAGATATTGTCCATTTGCTTTGATACGTACGGCTGTGGTTTATCGTGGAACCACGTTATATGACACACACACACACACACACACACACACACACACACACACACACACACACACACACACACACACACACACACACACACACACACACACACACATACACACACACACACACTAAGAAAAATTCAGTCGGACGAGGACCACGCAGAACTACAAAGGGATCTGGATAGGCTACAGTCCTGGTCCAGAAACTGGCTCCTGGAGTTCAACCCCACCAAGTGCAAAGTCATGAAGATTGGGGAAGGACAAAGAAGACCGAAGACGGAGTACAGTCTAGGGGGGGGGCCAGAGACTACAAACCTCACTCAAGGAGAAGGATCTTGAGGTGAGTATAACACCGGACACATCTGAGACGCACATCAACCAAATAACTGCAGCATATGGGCGCCTAGCAAACCCAAGAATAGCATTCCGACATTTCAAAAAGGAATCGTTCAGGACCTTGTACACCGTGTACGTGAGGCCTATACTGGAGTATGCAGCACCAGTTTGGAACCCACACCTAGCCATGCACGTAAGAAAATTAGAGAAAGTGCAAGGGTTTGCAACAAGACTAGTCCCGGAGCTACGGGGCATGTCCTACGAGGAAAGGTTGAGGGAAAACGACCTGTCGACACTGGAGGACAGGAGAGATGAAGGGGATATGATAATGACATAAAATACTGAGAGGAATCGACAAGGCGGACAGAGACAGGATGTTCCATAGATGGGACACAGCAACAAGGGGACACAGTTGGAAGCTGAAGACTCAGATAAATCACAGGGATGTTAGGAAGTATTTCTTCATCCACAGAGCTGTCAGGAAGTGGAATAATCTGGGAAGTGATGTAGTGGAAGCAGGATCAATACATAGCTTTAAGAAGAGGTATGATAAAGCTCATGGAGCAGGAAGAGTGACCTAGAAGCCAGTGAAGAAGCGGGGCCAGGAGCTATGACTCGACCTTTGCAAGCACAATTAGGTGAGTACACACTCGTACCGTAGCAGACATGAACCATGCGGTCTAGTGACCAGGAACTTCAGTACGGAATCCCAAACAAGCTACTTAAATTAACTTTGAAAGTTAGCAGGGGCCGCTAGCAGTGACAACTTCCAAAGGACCCCAGTGGAAATAAGTCACTATGTCTGACTTTTTTTTTGTGTTATCCTAAGTTCTCTACACATATGCTGCTATGTATGATAATCTAGTCAACTGTATTTGTGTAAACCTGAGTAAACTTACTAACATTTAGAGAACTTCTTCCGTCCCTACAACAAGAATCAAACTGTAAACGACAAGATTTTGTAGCACATGTCGTCAAAATCGTAGGTTTTCACGGTCCTTGGGACAGACGTTTGGTTTAAAACTGACGAGTTTGCCCTCGAGAATATTTCTACTTGAGTTAGAGCGTGCCATAATCTGTTAGCGCGCCACAGTGGCAGCCCATGCTAACCTCCCTAGTGTGTATAGAAATACACCTACTTGGATGAATATTATTAGGTTGCCATGGTACAGTGGATAACGCACTGACCTGCTGGTTTTCCGACGGGCTTCTCATAGATTTGAACCCCACTCAGTTCAGTGAGTTTTTTTTATAGAACATAATATTCTGTGTAGAAGCTTAAAGTCTTACCAACTGATGGAGTGACTGTTGTTCATGGAATATAACTAAGCTGGACGCATGTGACTGCTCTCTCTTGTGTTCGGCGAGTCTAGTGTATAAACTGGACTATATAAATATGAAATATTGTGATTTTTATGATATGAGAGTGAGAGCCGCTAGGAAATTTATTACATAAGCTGTATTTAGGGATATATTTGCTATATTCCTCGATATATTTCATGAATAGATATATGATGAAATATGTATTGAGTCACTGATATATTTTGCAGGGAAAAAAAATTACAATGGTGAAAAAAATATATGCGATAATCGTGCTATGAAACCTTTGCTTCCTTGCCCAACATAGTGTTTGGTTTATAAGGTTTAAAGGTTATCGTCTGCACGATGGTCAGTGAGGCTGAATGTCACGTGTAAACCACCAGTCAAGGACTCGTCATTCCCTAAAACAAGAAGAACAGTAAACTCTCAGTGTACATACACTGAGAAGGTATCCGTCCCTTGTTATAAGTTTTTGTAAACTGTGCACCTATTTCTGATTTACCGTTTTAAAGATATATTTAAGAAAAAAATATAATAGAAAAAAAAAAGGTTTAAGCTATATTTTATTGTGTACACTCAGAAATGTTTTCAAATATAAATTATTTAGCCATCATTACGCCGTTTCGGAAGGGCTGCCATAAAATATTGGCCTCTAAACTTTTAGACGGTAAAAAAAAAAATATTGGTGGAGCCTCGAACCCCATTTAAGTTGCGAGATTAATGGAAGGGAACAAGGAAAGCAACTCAATAAACATGTTGGAAGGCAGAATGAAGAATTTATGATTTTTTTTTTCTATTTTTCTCGTTTCTCTTTTCCGTTAATGTCACCCCATGATGCCTGCCTCTTTCTCTCTCTCTCTCTCTCTCTCTCTCTCTCTCTCTCTCTTAGTTTCCAGCTTTTGTAACTCTGATCTTAGCTTTGGTTTCTAGCTCTGATCTTAGACCTGCGCTAAAAAATAAAAAAAAATAAACAAGATATTCTTTTTCCTAGAGCGTAAAAGAATATAAAAATAATGAAGTAAACATTGCACAAAATTTTGGTTGCTAATGCAAAGTTGTTGTGCAACATTAAATGATACGTAGAGAGAGAGAGAGAGAGAGAGAGAGAGAGAGAGAGAGAGAGAGAGAGAGAGAGTTTGCTTCTCTGTGTGAGATAGAAAGTTTTTTATTTGTGTATTAGAAAAGCCTTGTTTTTGTTTGCGCGTGAAAGAAAGTTTGTTTTTTGTTTGTGTTTGTTTACTTTTGAGTATCAAAGAGATTTTGTTTACGTTTGTGACTATGAGAGTTTTCTCGTTTGTTTTCTTAAGAGCGGGAGGAAAAATTATATATTGGTAAATGTCATCACGAACGTTCATAAATGCATTGAAACAGTTAATAAAATCTGCTTAAGAACTATAAACCAATCAAAATGAAAATTCAAAAATATACTGCAAGACAAAATTTCTCTCTCTCTTAACTGCCAGTCAGCAAATATAACAAAATATATGCGCTGAAGACTCCAAGGAAGTTATCCTCGTAAGCGAACGTCAAGTTGTTACTTGGATTATAGACAGTCGAATTGACTGTGACACTTAAATGTGAGAGTCAAATTTTTTACGGTTTTTCTTCTCTTTTCTTCAAGGTTTTGTGTTTTCGTAAGCACTTTCTCCATAGAAGAATGCTGTGAGAATCATTTCGAGTTAAAAATAAAATTTAAAATTTGGGCCTCTCCTTTACAAATTGAACACACTCATCTCGACAGATTACACCCCTCCCCATCCCAAAAGAAAAAGAGGGATGGTCTTGCTGACACTAACAATTCTTTTGCCTGTCATGTTAGGGTCCACAGCCGACCCAAAGGCTGGTTCTCTGCCAAAATTATCTCTCCATCTTTCAGCCTTTAGAGACGCCGTCTTGTTGAATTGGTCATAATACACAGCGAGTAGTTTTGAACGATGTGTCTGAGTCGGCCCCAGTCCTTTCCACAATTCCATAAATGATCTCAGAATGGAACTACCATCTAAAATTGCGACGTTTGCATTTGATACAATATGAAGAAATGTGGATAAGGGATGTGTCTATGAGATTCTGTTAGCAATTCTTTCCTAACATTACACAGATCAGACTGGGAAGAATCTGGACGTCAGGGTGAAGCAACAAGCCTATTCCATAAAAACTGAGCAGGAATGTAATACTGTATTTTTACATGTAAAATTAACTTAAAATTCAATGGGTAGAAAGAATTATTGAAAAATTAAATTAGCTAATTATCTAACTGAAAGTAACATTATGCAGTCCTGTCTTATTGAAAAATAGCACAATATCCCATTAGAGCCCTGGTATGTACGAGTTAGATGTCATAATTCAGAGTACAGAATGCAGCCTGGGAAAAAGATCTTTCCTCCCTAGACGGTGATCATGAAGTGTCACCTGTACACCACCAATCAGAAATACTTTACTCCCAAAAAGAGGGATTAAAATTAACTCTCAGTGTATGTAGACCGACAGAGACACACCTCTTACTCTACGTTTCATTGCGTCTATGGAGTTTGTGCGCTGTCGAGAGCCTAACTAATTGCCTCAAAATATTTTCCTGGGGAATTTCTGTAACCTCTTGAATTTAATATAAGGGGGCGCCCGGCTAGAGTTACTTGGGAGTAACATGAACTCCACATCTCTCCACTACATCAACAATATACAGTATGTGGGGAATTTTTCATTCAATAATATAACGTACTGATGCTACTACTTAATCTTTTGTTTAGTTAGCTCCTTTTCCAAAATACCTAATCTTATCTGAGATTTCCATTTCGGATTTCTGAGTTGATTAGTCAATGAGCATTTGTCTCTAGTGTTTTCTTATGAAAACCCCACCTACGTGCTCGATGTACATAGCAGGATAATAACTACTGTTTGTATTGGTCAAGAAACTTACCATTGATTGTATATATATATATATATATATATATATATATATATATATATATATATATATATATATATATATATATATATATATATATTATATATATATATATATACATATATATATATATATATATATATATATATATATATATATATATATATATATATATATATATATATATATATATATATATATATATATATATATTTATATATATATATATATACATATATATATATATATATATATATATATATATATATATATATATATATATATATATATATATATATATATATATATATATATATATTTTTTTTTTTTCAACAAGTCGGCCGTCTCCCACCGAGGCAGGGTGACCCAAAAAAGAAAGTAAATCCCCAAAAAGAAAATACTTTCATCATCATTCAACACTTTCACCACACTTACACATTATCACTGCTTTTGCAGAGGTGCTCAGAATACAACAGTTTAGAAGCATATACGTATAAAAATACACAACATATCCCTCCAAACTGCCAATATATATATATATATATATATATATATATATATATATATATATATATATATATATATATATATATATATATATATATATATATATATATATATATATATATATATATATATATATATATATATATATATATATATATATATATATATATATATATATATATATATATATATATATATATATATATATTTAAATTTTCGTTCCTGCAACACCCGTCTCCAATCGATTGACATATGACATTAATGTATAAATAATACTCTTGGCTTGAAAGATAAAAGTGTATCAGCCGGCTAGTCTCTTCTGTATTTCCGTGGCAATGTTAAACCTGCTACTCATGACCTGAATTTGGAAATATGCAGGTAGAAACGTCGTGACATTTCTGGTAAACATTGGTTCTTGAGATAAATGAGATACCTGTAAAACGTTTGGGCATCTTTATTCTGAAAACGTTTCGCGATGCAGTGGCTTCTTCAGTTCAATGCAGAGAAATGTGGTAAATGTGGAGGAGTTTGAGGTAATCAGTCCCTCAGTATGGAGTCGATGTGTTCAGTCTATCAAGAGTGTACTTTTCTTCCCTTTCTTAGTACCTTGAGTGGACATTGGTTTGAGTGGACACTTCCTTGAGTAAACACTGCCTTGAGTGGACACTGCCTTAAGTGGACACTGCCTTGAGTAAACACTGCCATGGGTGGACACTGCCTTGAGTAAACACTGTCTTGAGTATACACTTCCTTGAGTAAAAAACTGCCTTGAGTAAACACTTCCTTGAGTGAACACTGCCTTAAGTGAACACTGCCTTGAGTAAACACTGCCTTAACACTGCCTTGAGTAAACACTGCCAGGGATTACATTAATAGCCTTCCACAGGTCTGACCTCACACGTTCTCTGGCTCTGACGACGGAATGAGAGACAGGAGAAACATTCAAGTAACTTACATGTCTTTTCAATCTGAATGTTTTTTTCACACACACTGCAGTTACGTTGCTTTATCTAACGCTTGCCTTGAAGGCAGAAAGAAAATGTGAAGGCTCGAGCCTCTGTCTGCTAACAACAAAGCATGCATTATTATCGCAGTCAGATTAGACAAGGCAATAATAAAATCTAACTTTCTAGTGCCTTAGGATCATATAAATTCTTCGTCTATAATCATTACGGGGAGTATGACCGAACTTTTTTCATGGCTTTTTTTAAGAGATCAAAACCCTTCGATCGCAATTGGATCCTCCATAAAGCTCCCTGGGCAGTGCAATTTAACGCTCCTGGATCCTCCTAACGGCGGGAGTTTTAGCTTATGGGTTCAATATCAGAGGCTTCCGGTGGTTTAAAGTTCGAATTTCATGATGCGGCAAGGAGCTCCGATACTTAGTGTTGTAGAGGGCAAGAGGGTTCGATTTTAAGTGATTTACAGAGCCAGAGTAACGAGAAGAAAAAGACAATAGTGCTAAAATTTCTTCTTTTGCTCCCCAGAAAAATGTGTGAAATAAGGTGAAGGGAACTTACAAGACAATTATTGTAGTAGAACATAGTGTGTGTGTGTGCGTGTGTGTGTATGTGTGTGTGTGTGTGTGTGTGTGTGTGTGTGTGTGTGTGTGTGTGTGTGTGTGTGTGTGTGTGTGTGTGTGTGTGTGTGTGTGTGTGTGTCTGTGTCTGTGTGTGTGTGTGTGTGTGTATGTGTGTGTGTGTGTGTGTGTGTGTGTGTGTGTGTGTGTGTGTGTTGTGTGTGTGTGTGTCTGTGTGTGTGTGTGTGTGTGTGTGTGTGTGTGTGTGTGTGTGTGTGTGTGTGTGTGTGTGTGTGTGTGTGTGTGTGTGTGTGTGTGTGTGTGTGTGTGTGTGTGTGTGTGTGTTTGCGCGCGCGATCAATTATCAAATAATCAGCCACCAGAGTATCAACAAATCGATGCAATAATAAGCAGAGAGCAACAAGTTCAATTCCGGGAACGAGGACAAGGAGAACAGCAGCACTAGAAGTAAGGTTAACTAGCGAACTAACTAATTAGACAAGTTACAGTGTATCACCATCAACCCCCCTTCCTCCAGCTCCCATCACCCCTCCCTGCTCCCTCCACCACAGTTCCCTTCATCCCTCCATACTCTCATCACCCCACTTCCTGCTCCCTCGCATTCCCTGCTTCCTTCTCCTAACTTCTTCCTCTCCCTCCATGTTTCCTCCCCCTTAACTGCTCCCTCCCTCCTCCCTGCAACGATATCACTTTCTTCTTGGCTTATTCCTATTATATCAGCAGAGAATTTCTGTGAAGACAGGCGGTCCGCCACTGATTGTCAATCAGCGTAGTAAATTCAATTGTAATTAACGCGCTAAACCCCGGTGGGTCCTCTAGCATTGATTCCAAGTCTAGACTTCAGGATAAATATACTATTGTTTCTAAAATACGTAAAACATAACACTGCTTCTGTGGTTCACTCTGCACACTGCTTCTGTGGTCCACTCTGCACACTGCTTCTGTGGTTCACTCTGCACACTGCTTCTGTGGTCCACTCTGCACACCGCTTCTGTGGTCCACTCTGCACACTGCTTCTGTGGTCCACTCTGCACACTGCTTCTGTGGTTCACTCTGCACACTGCTTCTGTGGTCCACTCTGCACACTGCTTCTGTGGTCCACTCTGCACACTGCTTCTGTGGTCCACTCTGCACACTGCTTCTGTGGTCCACTCTGCACACTGCTTCTGTGGTTCACTCTGCACACTGCTTCTGTGGTCCACTCTGCACACTGCTTCTGTGGTCCACTCTGCACACTGCTTCTGTGGTCCACTCTGCACACTGCTTCTGTGGTCCACTCTGTACACTGCTTCTGTGGTCCACTCTGCACACTGCTTTTGTGGTCCACTCTGCACACTGCTTCTGTGGTCCACTCTGCACACTGCTTCTGTGGTCCACTCTGCACACTGCTTCTGTGGTCCACTCTGCACACTGCTTCTGTGGTCCACTCTGCACACTGCTTCTGTGGTCCACTCTGCACACTGCTTTTGTGGTCCACTCTGCACACTGCTTCTGTGGTCCACTCTGCACACTGCTTCTGTGGTCCACTCTGCACACTGCTTCTGTGGTCCACTCTGCCCACTGCTTCTGTGGTCCACTCTGCACACTGCTTCTGTGGTTCACTCTGCACACTGCTTCTGTGGTCCACTCTGCACACTGCTTTTGTGGTCCACTCTGCACACTGCTTCTGTGGTCCACTCTGCACACTGCTTCTGTGGTCCACTCTGCACACTGCTTCTGTGGTCCACTCTGCACACTGCTTCTGTGGTCCACTCTGCCCACTGCTTCTGTGGTTCACTCTGCACACTGCTTTTGTGGTCCACTCTGCACACTGCTTCTGTGGTCCACTCTGCACACTGCTTTTGTGGTCCACTCTGCCCACTGCTTTTGTGGTCCACTCTGCACACTGCTTTTGTGGTCCACTCTGCCCACTGCTTTTGTGGTCCACTCTGCCCACTGCTTCTGTGGTCCACTCTGCACACTGCTTTTGTGGTCCACTCTGCACACTGCTTCTGTGGTCCACTCTGCACACTGCTTTTGTGGTCCACTCTGCACACTGCTTCTGTGGTCCACTCTGCACACTGCTTCTGTGGTCCACTCTGCACACTGCTTCTGTGGTCCACTCTGCACACTGCTTTTGTGGTCCACTCTGCCCACTGCTTCTGTGGTCCACTCTGCACACCGCTTTTGTGGTCCACTCTGCACACTGCTTTTGTGGTCCACTCTGCACACTGCTTCTGTGGTCCACTCTGCACACTGCTTCTGTGGTCCACTCTGCACACTGCTTCTGTGGTCCACTCTGCACACTGCTTCTGTGGTCCACTCTGCACACTGCTTTTGTGGTCCACTCTGCCCACTGCTTCTGTGGTTCACTCTGCACACTGCTCTCGTGGTCCACTCTGCACACTGCTTCTGTGGTCCACTCTGCACACTGCTTTTGTGGTCCACTCTGCCCACTGCTTTTATGGTCCACTCTGCCCACTGCTTTTGTGGTCCACTCTGCACACTGCTTTTGTGGTCCACTCTGCCCACTGCTTTTGTGGTCCACTCTGCCCACTGCTTCTGTGGTCCACTCTGCACACTGCTTCTGTGGTCCACTCTGCCCACTGCTTCTGTGGTCCACTCTGCCCACTGCTTTTGTGGTCCACTCTGCACACTGCTTTTGTGGTCCACTCTGCACACTGCTTTTGTGGTCCACTCTGCACACTGCTTTTGTGGTTCACTCTGCACACTGCTCTCGTGGTCCACTCTGCACACTGCTTCTGTGGTCCACTCTGCACACTGCTTTTGTGGTCCACTCTGCCCACTGCTTTTGTGGTCCACTCTGCCCACTGCTTTTGTGGTCCACTCTGCACACTGCTTTTGTGGTCCACTCTGCCCACTGCTTTTGTGGTCCACTCTGCCCACTGCTTCTGTGGTCCACTCTGCACACTGCTTCTGTGGTCCACTCTGCCCACTGCTTCTGTGGTCCACTCTGCACACTGCTTCTGTGGTCCACTCTGCACACTGCTTTTGTGGTCCACTCTGCCCACTGCTTTTGTGGTCCACTCTGCCCACTGCTTCTGTGGTCCACTCTGCACACTGCTTTTGTGGTCCACTCTGCACACTGCTTTTGTGGTCCACTCTGCACACTGCTTTTGTGGTCCACTCTGCCCACTGCTTCTGTGGTCCACTCTGCACACTGCTTCTGTGGTCCACTCTGCACACTGCTTCTGTGGTCCACTCTGCACACTGCTTCTGTGGTCCACTCTGCACACTGCTTCTGTGGTCCACTCTGCACACTGCTTTTGTGGTCCACTCTGCCCACTGCTTCTGTGGTCCACTCTGCACACTGCTTCTGTGGTCCACTCTGCCCACTGCTTCTGTGGTCCACTCTGCCCACTGCTTCTGTGGTCCACTCTGCCCACTGCTTCTGTAGTCCACTCTGCTTCTGTGGTCCACTCTGCACACTGCTTCTGTGGTCCACTCTGCACACTGCTTTTGTGGTCCACTCTGCCCACTGCTTTTGTGGTCCACTCTGCACACTGCTTCTGTGGTCCACTCTGCCCACTGCTTTTGTGGTCCACTCTGCACACTGCTTTTGTGGTCCACTCTGCACACTGCTTTTGTGGTCCACTCTGCCCACTGCTTTTGTGGTCCACTCTGCACACTGCTTTTGTGGTCCACTCTGCACACTGCTTCTGTGGTCCACTCTTCACACTGCTTTTGTGGTCCACTCTGCCCACTGCTTTTGTGGTCCACTCTGCACACTGCTTCTGTGGTCCACTCTGCACACTGCTTCTGTGGTCCACTCTTCACACTGCTTTTGTGGTCCACTCTGCCCACTGCTTTTGTGGTCCACTCTGCACACTGCTTCTGTGGTCCACTCTTCACACTGCTTTTGTGGTCCACTCTGCACACTGCTTTTGTGGTCCACTCTGCACACTGCTTCTGTGGTCCACTCTGCACACTGCTTCTGTGGTCCACTCTGCACACTGCTTTTGTGGTCCACTCTGCACACTGCTTCTGTGGTCCACTCTGCACACTGCTTTTGTGGTCCACTCTGCACACTGCTTTTGTGGTCCACTCTGCACACTGCTTTTGTGGTCCACTCTGCACACTGCTTTTGTGGTCCACTCTGCACACTGCTTTTGTGGTCCACTCTGCACACTGCTTTTGTGGTCAACTCAGCACACTGCTTTTGTGGTCCACTCTGCCCACTGCTTTTGTGGTCCACTCTGCACACTGCTTTTGTGGTCCACTCTGCACACTGCTTCTGTGGTCCACTCTGCACACTGCTTCTGTGGTCCACTCTGCACACTGCTTCTGTGGTCCACTCTGCACACTGCTTCTGTGGTCCACTCTGCACACTGCTTCTGTGGTCCACTCTGCACACTGCTTTTGTGGTCCATTCTACACACTACTTCTGTGGTCCACTGCACACACTGCTTATGTGGTCCAATCTACACACTGCTCCTTGATATCCAGAGAAGGTACAGTCTTAAGTTTAAACGAAACAAGCATTGAATATGACTGCAGCAGCAACAGTATAAAAGAACATAACTATTTATGGAAAAAATATATAATAAGCTGACACAGTGGAATATAACACAATAATAAAACATGTTAAAATGACTATCATAAAATAAAGAGTGAAAAAAACAGATTGTGTGAGAGTGACAGAACAGAAGGACGGGAACAACAGCAGTTTGTACCCTGGCTGTTATTTTTCAGTGACGAACTGCGACTCGACATGCGTACGAACACATACAGGTACGAATTTTTAGAGCACCTTGAAACTGGCATAATACGGTACAGTGATAGACCACCACACTGCTCTGTCAGAACACGCAGACCAACACACCCTCTCTCCTATAGGAGTTCCACTAGGTGAATGACTGCCTCTCGCTTATATGTCACCTGGCTGACTGCTACTTCCAGCACTCGGCTAATAAAATTTCCAGTCTTAATCATGTGACTTACAACTACCAATCAACTGAGAGCGGTACATGAAAGAAACAGGTATGTTACATGTCCACCTCAGTTTTCTTACTGGAGTCTTACGGCTCACTCACCATGGGATCAAACTTTGCCCGTACTGTGGTTTACAACAGAACTTACTTATGTAATTATACTCACTATCTATCTATCTATCTATCTATCTATCTATCTATCTATCTATATATATATATATATATATATATATATATATATATATATATATATATATATATATATATATATATATATATATATATATATGTCGTGCCGAATAGGCAGAACTTGCGATCTTGGCTTAAATAGCAACGCTCATCTTGTCATATAGGACTAGCGAAAATTTGTGTATGCAATAATTTCGCCAAAATCAGTCTGAACCTAACGAAAAAAATATATTTCACTGCATTTGTTTAGTATTAAATTATTGTAAACAAATCTGAAATATATATAGTTGGGTTAGGCTAAAATAAATTGTTCTTGTTATAATAAGGTTAGGTAAGTTTTCTAAGATTCTTTTGGAGCAAAATTAAAATTTTTTACATTACATTAATGAAAAATATATATCTTTAAACGTATAAGAGAAATTTTTAGAAAGGACTTAATTTTAAATGAGTTCTTGCTAATTGACCAGTTTTACATATTCGGCACGACATATATATATATATATATATATATATATATATATATATATATATATATATATATATATATATATATAAGTGATATGTGTGTGGTACACTGTATTGTAACTTACTAGCCTATATCTACAGGTACTGGCTCGTAATACTACCTCTGCCCCTGTGATCCGTCCCCCACTCCCTGATAACACTCCGTACCTGCTTCCCTCGTCGTCCTCCCTGCTCCATCCCACACTGTCCAACGTAGTTATAGTGATGTTCAAACTTAGGTAGGGAACTTCAAGTGGATGGGGAGGAAAGAGAGGGAAGGATGTAAGAGAGAGAGAGAAAAGGAGCGGGGGAAAGAGATGGGGGAATTTGAGGGGAGAAGAGCAGGGGGAGATGTAAGGAGATAGGTGGGAAAGATAGAGGAAAAGGAAAGAAATGAATGTACAGAGGCGAGATGAGAGAGATGATAGGAGAGGAGGGGAGGGCAGGAAAGTGGGATGGGGGAGAGACACACGAGGGGAAGATGAGAAAGGAAAAAGCGGGGTTAGAAACTGGGAGGGATGAGAGGGAAGTGGAGAAGAAGGGAGGAAGGAGGAGGAGAAGGATAAGGAGGAGAAGGAGGAAGAGGAGGAGGAGGAGGGGGAGGAGGAGGAGGAGGAGGAGGAGGAGGAGGAGGAGGAGGAGGAGGAGGAGGAGGAGGAGGAGGAGGAGGAGGAGGAGGGTAACAATGGGTTATCTTAAGAAGATATAAAATGGTTAAGTTGGCATCAAACAATAACTGATGTAAAGGAGGAAGAAAGATTCTTCAAGACACACTGCATCATTTATCTCCCTCTCTCCTTGAGATGTCTTATTGTTGATAGCATGAACAACAACATCAGGAAGTTTGACATGCAGGTGTCATGCAGGTGTCAGGGAAATGTCATGGAAGTGTCATAGAGGTGTATCACCCCTGGAAGTTGACCACTTCAGTAATCATGCATTAGTCTGAAGTCGTCATAAGAGAGAGAGAGAGAGAGAGAGAGAGAGAGAGAGAGAGAGAGAGAGAGAGAGAGAGAGAGAGAGAGAGAGAGAGAGAGAGAGAGAGAGAGAGAGAGAGAGAGAAAGATTGAGAGATAGAGAGAGAATGTATATACACACAGCAAATCAACGCACGATAGAAGGTTCCACACGCGAGCCTGACAGCTGGAGGTCCCTCTGGTTCTCACTGTCAGTTTTCCAGTGCATTTGCCGTCACTGCTGTCACTGCCACTCTCCAGGTCACACTTGCTGTGGGAGCTGTTCTCTTCAAGCAGGCTCTAGTCTTTGATTTTATAATCACAGTTCTATCAGCTCCTATCACCCTCAAACAAGCAAGCAGACATCAGAATATTCCCTGTAGACACCGTAGCTCTGCAATTCTTTTGTAATTCTTTCCGTGTGGTGATGCGATTATGTCTGCTATTCGGGATACCCATTCCATCTTGTCCAATGTCTTGCAGAGAGTTCGAACTACTAGATTCCTCGTATTATGGCATCTCGGGAGAGCAATGTTGTGAAACTGTTGCTAGTTCAGTGAGTTGCTATTTATTCTAACATCTTCCTATTTTGATAATCCGGTTCAGCAACGTTGAGGTCCAGTTTGTTGATCTTATTAAACAGTTCTCTGCTGTATCAGTTTCTCCCACTCGGCAGCCATTTCTTTGAACCAACTGTCAGCCTGTGTGTTCCTTAACTACTCCACAAAAGATTTGTAATTGGAAATATTTTGTATACGGTTCAAAGGTATATCAAAGGTAAAGGCACGGTATGGTTGAGTCAGTATTGCTGGCATAATACATCAATGTCTCGACTGATCAATACTACATAAACTCATGGCCACGATGCATTATGGCTACAATATTTCATTCCCTGAATAGATTAATATTACGATAACTCACTACCTTCGTGGATCAATGCCTTTATGTCTCGGCATCAAAGCAGACAAACGTGTAAATAAGTGCCTCTATACAACAGTGCCACGACGGAAGTATGCTCTAACACTTCCCAAGGTCCATTCTGTAATGCCTTCTTTCCTGAATAGATCATTGCCATAATGTCTGGGCACCTCAATAGATCAGTGCCACACCCCCTTTGGGATTCTTTTGATAAATTTATCTATCGATTTCGCCTTTCCAGCTATTAAAATTTTGATGAAAGCGAAAGTTGTATACGGAGGAAATTTCTACAGAGAAAACGTGAAGGATTAAGAAGCGGTATGCGCTCTACCTGCAGAATTTGTTTCATATATTGATACACTGAAGCTGGTGAGTGAGCCTTGTTAGTTCAATTGATCTTAACCCTTGTTCAGTTACCGGAAACCGATAACGTTATTTATGGATTACCTGCTCAGTTTCCCGAGAGTGATGGCATGATTTACTGGTGAAAACTGACTCACAAATTGGAGATAAACAAACCCTTCACACAGCATTCCTAACAGGACTTTTAGTTTTACTTTTGGTTTTGTTGATGCTTGCTGTTCTCAGTACATTATCATTTGTTATAATCGGTACAGCACTCTTGTCTTGACTTGACTGTCGCTGTCTTCTCACCTCTCAAAACTGGACCTTAACTTCTCTTAACCTCTCATGACCTGACATCAGCTGTTTCCTTACATATCTTGGCTGTTTCCGGCCTTTTCTCGTGATCTGTCCTTGGCTGTCTTCTCACCTTTCCTGACCTCATCTTTCCCATGTCTTTACCTTTCTTGCCCTGACCTAAGTTATCTCAAGCCTCTTTCCTAGGTTCAACTTGTAGCTTTCTCCCGTTATCTTCCTCATTCTATAATTTGTGAAGTTATTTTTGAATTTCTATACACTAAGTGCTCATTGTAATTCCTATTCTAGGGACTAAATTTTCCTTATTTGATGGTGTACAGGTGAAATGCAGCGTTAATGACCCTAGTGCATTGTTAACCTGCTACCTAATAAATGAGCAACCTGCTATATCAGTATCTGGGAAGGATATGGAAGCTCTAATTAAGTGGAGCAAGATTCTTTATCATCGGCTGTATGCTGTATTACCTAGAGTTTCAGTATAGTGAAGGTGTGTCAAAAGATGTAAGCAGGAGAGTGGAAGCAGAGGAAATTTGTGACAGGAATTATAGATATTTTTCTCCTTTGTATTTGCTGTAAAAAAAGATTTAGAAATATCATAGCGTATCAGTTATACTTACTTTAATTTTCTAACATGGGTGACCAGAACTTACTTACAGTGATAAATACATTTCATTTTGACATTCTTAAAGCACGTGATTTGACTCCAAAATGTCTAAGGAGAATCACGTAATAAATCTTGCAAGTGAGGCAGCCAAAATCTAACAGCGCTAACGCGTCTGTCTTATCTACTCGACAGCAGAGGCTGTAAAACTCTGGATAAAGCACAAGTGCGCTCACATCTTGAGTATGCACCACATTCTTGGATGGCCTAACCACGTCTCATTTACAACTTCTGGACAGAATAAAGAATCGTACAAGATGGCTTTCCTCTCGCTTGAACCCTACCTGGATTAATCAGTAGACCCATCAATACCACACTTAGCCTCACTTCGTGGACAGCAAGACTAGAATCTTGAACATGTTCATACAGCAAAAAAACATCAATGAAATAGTACATTGGCCAAAAGAAATCTTTGACCGCCAGCTGGCTCCAACTTCATCTCGTTCCATATCTGAATATTTTCAAAACAATAAATACTTAATAAAGACTACTGAAGGAGCAGAGTGAGACAACAGCTTATAAATGAAGGTTGGAACTCTTAATCTAATCATGAAAAAAACTTACAGAAATAAATTTAATTATTATTTGCAATTAGGCCTACTTACAGAGCTAAATAAAACAAAACAGAGTCTATGTAAACCCTAACCAAAACAAGGGAAAAAAAGTTACTTGAGTGCTAAGTAAAACAAAACAAAAGTGATAAGTATAAAAAAAATATCTGTTTCAGATAAATTTGACGCATGATTATTAAAAAAGTAAATAATTAAACCTCGCAACCCCCGACCATAGACGTTAATAGGTCTTTTGAAACTTTACAATAGTTCAACAACATGAGTGGAAAGTTGCAAACTTGCAAATAATCGACCAATTAGCTGAACTTCAGTAGTTGCTAATTTCAGGTTGAAAAAAATTATTAAAGATCAAATAGTGCGACCTTAAGAACTTCAGGAACTTACTTAAAAAAGACTACCGGCCTGGCACCTGAATAAATCCCTCCTGTTATTTTTTTTTATTTGTCGCAAAATGAGTTAAATATAGAAGCAAGTTTTTCATTGTAATTATTTCATTTAGGGAATAAGCACTAAACCCACAGGGGTCAAAAAGCTATTATAGAAGTCCATCTTATATATATATATATATATATATATATATATATATATATATATATATATATATATATATATATATAAATATATATATATATATATATATATATATATATATATATATATATATATATATATATATATATATATATATATATATATATGCATGCTTGTGTGTGTGTTAACAGGAACTGAGAAACTATTATAAATGTGAGTGAGAATAACGTGAATACAGAAAAAAAAGAAAGCATCGGGAGAGCGTGTCGTTGCAAAACTACAACAGAGCACAGGATGTGAATGTAACTAACACCTGCATCATAAACATGACGAGGGGAGAGATGAGAGGACAAAGAGAGAGAGAGAGCGAGAGACACTGGAGTACACTTGAAGATCTTCTGATTATCTATCTATATAGAACCACTCTGAAAAAATAGAGAAATTCCAAGCGCTTTCGTGACTACTCACATTATCAAGGAACTATATATATATATATATATATATATATATATATATATATATATATATATATATATATATATATATATATATATATATATATATATACATATATGTATATTACTCAGTAAAACCATATAATAGTTGACAGTTGGGTCTGGGAACCCTCAAGTTCCGTAAGTACTTAAAACTTTCAGTCACTTGTAGGATCTCTCAACCTTAATCTTGTTAAACTTGAGAGAAAAATGGAAGAAGGGGTAAGAAAAACGTGAACTAAATGAAGATGTCAGGTATAATAAAAATATAGTCTATGCTAAAGGGTAAAGGAGATTAAGTGAGAGGACAGAAGAAAGAATAGATTCATATAATGGGTGAAAAAAAAAGAATAAAGAGAAACGAATGAGCGTAGGGAAAAGAGACCATAACAACTTTTCAATATTCTAGTAGAAAAACACAGGTGCTGTACGAAGAGAGAGAGAGAGAAAGAGAGAGAGAGAGAGAGAGAGAGAGAGAGAGAGAGAGAGAGAGAGAGAGAGAGAGAGAGAGAGAGAGAGAGAGAGAGACCCTCCAAGGCTAGCTACAGGAACTGTGTCAAAACTGTCAGTGATGACAATAAGGCAGGAGGAGGTGGATTTCCTTTTTTTCACTACCACTCACTGCTTTGTGACAGTCAATATGGCTTCAGGAAAGGTTACTCTGCTGCTGATCTGTTGTTAGACCTCTCCACTAAGTGGCACCAGTCACTGGATGAATCCAAGGTCAGCTGTGTGGTTGCACTGGACATTGCTGGCGCTTTCGACCGGGTGTGGCACCAGGGCCTCTTAGCAAAAGGGAATCAGCAAGACATCCTATTTGGGCAAGTGTTCCACAAGGAAGCGTGCTAGGACCATTGTTATGGAATGTCTACTTCAATGACCTTCTTTATCTCATCCCAGAATCCCATGCATATGCGGACCACTGTACAATGACATCCACTTATCCAAGAGAAGAAATGCCATCTGATTTAAGCTACATCAATCACCAGCTAAGAGCTATATCAGCTTGGGGAAATAGATGACAAGTAACATTTGCACCTGAGAAAACGCAAATTATGATGGTCTCTAGGCACCATGATGGTAATGCCGGTGCAGTAGTAAGCATGAATGTGAGGGTGTTGGCACCTGGGGAAGAAGTTGATATTCCTGGGGTGAAATTTGACTCCAAACTGACCATGAAGAACCACGTTGTAAATCTTGCAAACAAGGCAGCCAAGAAGCTTACAGCACTTCGCTGTATCTCGCATCCGTTTGACAGTAAGGGTTGCAAGATTCTGTATGAGCTCACACCTTGAGTATGCGGCACTTTCTTTGTTTGCCTGCCCCCCTGTCTCACCTGCGACTGCCTGACAGAGTAGAGAACAGAGCAAGACGTCTCATCTCTCGCCTGGACCAATCCTGGATAGATCTGTCATTTCAGCAGAGCCTTAACACAGGAGTGATGTAGGTGGCCTTATTGTTATGTACAAGGCCAATACTGTCAAAGTACCACACTTGGATCCACTTCGAGGACAGCATGAAGCAAGCTTCCATACCACAAGACGGGTAGAAAGCAGCAACTTCACTCTGGCTGTACCCTTCTCCAGAACATCACTTCAACTGAGATCATATATACCCAGGATGACTCGAGTATGGAACACATTCGTACAGCATTATGATGTGAACGAGGTAAGGTCAGTTGATCAAATGAAAATGCTGGCCCACAGATGGCTCCAACTTCATCCTGTTCCCTACTTATATGTCTCATAACAATAAAAATGCTTTCAAATGAGCTGATGTAGGTAACAGCTTTTAGTTTGTCAATAAAGTTAGAAATCCTTAACCTGTAAATAGCTTGTCAATAAAGCTGTGGATATTTAAGCTAACCTTGTCAAACCCTGTGTAAAAAAAATGAGAGAGAGAGAGAGAGAGAGAGAGAGAGAGAGAGAGAGAGAGAGAGAGACAGACAGACAGCCAGACAGACAGAGACAGACAGACAGACAGACAGATAGACACACAGACAGAGAAAGAGAGGTCTGTGTATGTGTGTTTGAGTCACTGGAGTGGACAAAAGCACAAGAGGACCACGTCCTCAAACCTCAGGGCATCACAGATATTAAAGGCGTGTGGGAGCCGTACGAGATGATCCCAAGACCGCAATGAATGTGTACTGACTACCTGCCATCCCTTCAGTTTAGCGAATCCCCATGTTGACACCTGCAGACATCTTCCCCTGACCATTGATAGCAGTTCACATCTATGGCTGATTATTTTATAATGTTCTTTATGAGGCGTTAAACCCAGTGTTCATCATTCACGTAAGAATTCGTAAAGGCTCTCATCTTCCTGAGGTAATGAAGAGACGGACACTCTGTACAATTGTACTCTGCCACTGGTACTTTCCACCTCAGCAAATACCACTGCCAAGAAATGAACTGGAGGAGCAGGCACACGTCAGGAGAGATGTGGAGAAATAAAATCTCACTGAGACAACAGTTAGAGTTCTTGACAAGGTGATGAATCTTGGGACTATAAAAGGTAAATTGAAATTTGAGTACCACGTTGATTAAGATTACCAGGTAAACTAAGAGTACCATGTGTTAATGCAGGCCGTAGATGAGTTGAACTGTTGACTGGAAGGTGTAAATACAGTAAGGTCTTTCAGGCACCTCTGGGATAGAATAGCTGTTGTGCAAAGAACAGCCAAGACCATTCACATTCATGTATGTAGTCCGTAAAGAAGTCGTTCTAGACCATTCACGGCCATGTATGTACGTTGTCCATAGAAAAGTCGTTCTAAATCATTGATATCTGTATATAACCCATAAATTTATAACCAAATCCCCTTCCTATCTCGCTCTTTTTTCATGGGTAAAGAAAGGGAGGCAGCAAAAGAAGGCTAAAATACATAAAGCTGAAAGCCAAGACTTTACTTCAAAGTTAGGTGATCCACTTAGAGCCTACAAAGCACTAGTAAATCCCGAAGAACATTCACACTTACGTGGACTTCAAGGCGGGAGTAGGTGAAGTGAGGAAGCAAAAGCCGGCTCATCTGAAGACATAAAATGTGGGAAAAATAGAAGAGAAGTTCCTAAGAATGAAGAGGAAATACCGCATATGACGAAACATGGAAAAATTGAGAATTATCTCACTAGATGGCGCTGTCTTCGGCCTCATATCGAGAGAGAGAACTGAAGACCCTTATAAGCGTACTACAGTCACACAAATTAAATAGACACTGTTTAACCTTTTCCCTTATACTAGTGTACATAAAAAAAGAAGACAGCATAACGGTAATTGTATTGTAAACAAAATAAAGTTTACACAGCCTAAAATCAGTTGATAACTTTCTTTAAGCAATGCATACCATATCTGAAAATTGAAGCCGATCAGAAGAGGAATTCTCCAGCTATTGGTCGGAATACAACAATTTCAAGTTAATTAATAAATTGTCAAAGTTACATGTATGCAGCCTGAATTTATAGGACACAATTCTCTTTACACGTTGCGTAATATATTAAAGACTGAAATTGTTCAAACGGGCACACTAAGTATATTCACTGAAAAAAATATTACATCCTTTTAAAATTCTAACCATTTTCTCAGTAGGAAACACCAGAGTTAAAAGTTTGAAATAGGTCAGAAGACATTTTCTCAAGCCATCGCACGGAAACTGAAATCGGAAATGTTTTACACGAAACTGACCAAAAAACTGATCATCTGTATATGCGAATAGTTGCATTAGCCTTCTTCTTACAGTACATCAGCGTTGAAAATTTGAAACCAACTGCATGAAGCTGTCTCAAGGTTTAAACGAAAACCTTGGAAGAAGCGAAAGAACTTTATGACGCCATTTAAAGGATCACCTTTCAGGTATAAATAATAAATGTTTTGTCCTGAGTTTGTGTTTCCTTCACCCATTCAGTCTACTATATATCATTCAGTCCTACTTATGTATCTATTGAACACTCGGAAAAAAAAGTCTCGCTATGAACATATTGTGACTATTATTGTTAATAGTTACACTGCGACAGTGACAGATCTGTAATGAAAACTTAATAGGAAAGTGACGGTGACACTGTAGCAATAACAGCAGTGACGACGGTGGGTCTTACAGTGAAGAACGAAGAACGTTGCCTCTTTCCCACAAAAACAAAAAGCCACAGATGCAGCCAGGAAAATCTGCCGCAGAAGTCTTCATGAAAGCGCTAGCACACATATGCAAAAACACAAATATCGTTTGAAGATTTACTCTTAACCTTTCCCCGAGAAGCTGCGAGATCCCGCATGCATAAACCTCTCCTTCTTGAGGAGCATCTTCACCACATGATGCCTCTCTCTCTCTCTCTCTCTCTCTCTCTCTCTCTCTCTCTCTCTCTCTCTCTCTCTCTCTCTCTCTCTCTCTTACCAATTCACAGTTCGCGAAAAAATCAGTAAAAATTTGACTCCTGAACGCTGTTTCATCTTTTATTTATATTTCAGAGACTTTCCTCCCCAGACCTGTTTACTCAAGTGGGGAAGTGAGAATGGCGCTGAATATGTAGTCTATTTTACAGCTGAGCAAGATCTAGGGATATTCTAGGCTTGCTGGGGAAGATTAAGGGATATTATCGGCTTTGAAGAGAAAGACCTGGGGATATTTTACGTTTGTTTGGTGAGGCCCAGAGAGATCTACGCTTGACGGAGATCTAGCAGGTTTTTAGGTTTGTCACGAATATTTAGGCATACTGCGGCTGAAGACTTATAAATAATCCGTGATTGAGGGGAGGATATAATGAAGATTTAGAGCTGTTCTTAGCTCAGTGTGGTAGATTTAGGGATATTTTTGGCTTGGTGTGGAAGATGTAGCGTATTCTTGGCTAAGTGGCGAAGACTTAGGTATATTTTTGGCTTGGCGGGGAATAATAATGGTCATTCTAAATTTACATGGGGAAAAAATCTATTGATTCTGTATGTGGTGATTCTCTCCCTATGATTAGGACCCGAAGATTCTACCCCTATAGTTGAGATCCAGTGATTTCAGCTCTATGACGGGGGTGTCGGCAGGTGGCAGCATAGACTGATGTTGACAGATAGTGATACGTTTTCAAATAAAGATGTCCAGATGTTGCACATGTCTTAGTCATCATCTTGTAGTCATTGCATATCATTATTGTAATAATGCAGGTCTCTCAATTGACCACCCCCTCTGACCTTAAAGAACAGATGGTGACCAGATCTAATAGCCGAATGCGACGATATGCAGTGATATACTGGCCTTCTTGGAGGCCGATCTAGGGATATTTTCCTGTTACTTTGGCGGAGGTGACTTAAAACATTCTTTCCTTGAGATGGGGGAACTAGGGCTATTGTCTCTTTGTTGGGAGTGATCTAGAGATAATATTATCCTTAGCGGGGGTGATTGAAGGGTATTGTCTCCTTAGTAAGGGAATATAGGGATATTTTCTCTGGTGGTGAGGGGGTACTCAGAATACTCACTCCTATGTAGAGGGGCACTCTATGCATATTCTCTAACAAGTGATGATGCTCCAGGGATATTCCAGGTGGGACCAGGAAAGTTTAGAGGAATAAAGGAACTTTATATATATCTTGTAGGTATTCTAATATTTGTTAGAAAGAGATACAGATATTTAGATCTAGTTTGGGCGCCTTAAAAATGTTTAGTTAATGAAAAGGGTGAAGTTGAAGTAGAAATATGGTTCACCTGATTGAGAATGAAGAATATTCAGGGACGAGAGGACGAGTTTTACCATATCTTTAACCCAGTAAGGAAAAGCTGGAGATATTGCTGTCTCCATGAGAGAGAGAAAAAAATGTAGAGGATATTCAGAAATTGATGGAAAGAGGGAATGGAGAATAGATAGAAGGGATATTGTGTGATGTGAGGGATGGGAAGCTAGAGGACGTAGAGGTGTTCAGGATGGGGCGTATGGATGTGCAGACAATAGTATACGTGAGTGATGGACATTTAGGGAATGTATCGTAATAAGGATGAAGAGTGAAGAGAGTGCTGGAGATAAGGTCTGGAGAATGATATTCATTATATTAGTTAATAAGAGCGTTTGGACTGCCTCTTCAGGATTACCACAAACAGCATATATACGACATACACAGCATAACGCACGTACAACAAATACAACAGCTCTCTCTAATAAAAAAATCTTAGGGCCAAGGTTCATAATTATCTGAACTAGGATATTTGATATAACCTTGTAAATTAAGTGAGAGAGAGAGAGGGAGAGAGAGAGAGAGAGAGAGAGAGAGAGAGAGAGAGAGAGAGAGAGAGAGAGAGAGAGAGAGAGAGAGAGACTGCTTCCCTGTTCTATTAACATTCAGTAAGGTCGTGGTTTAAGACGTGGACGACATCTGAGTGTGCCAAGGGCATATACAAAGAGGGGAGAGAGAGAGAGAGAGAGAGGGAGAGAGAGAGAGAGATGGATGGGAGTAGATAGAACTGACGGAGGCAAACGAAGAAAGAAAATGCATAGACTAGACGAGGGAAAGGGGAAAATGAGAGTGATGTATTCAGAAGCGACAAGGAAAAGGCTTTCCAATAAAAAGGGGAAAAGTGAAAAGCAGGCACAAAATAAAGAGAGGAAAAGGGAGGAGGAGGAGGAGGAGGAGGAGGAGAAGGAGAAAAAGGAGGAAGAGGAGGAGGAGGAGGTGGAGGAGGATAGGAGGAAGAGGAGTAGGAGGAGGAGGAGGAGGAGGAGGAGGAGGAGGAGGAGGAGGAGGAGGAAGTAAGGAGGAAGGACGGAGAAGGAAGGGAAGACGGAAGAGAAAGAGAAGTTGGAGGAGGAGCTTCACACGAGGGTTGAGAAAGAGCAGGAACGATACAAACAAGAATAGAAGGCATATACAAATATGCAGTTATGTAAATAATGTACATGTCTGTATGTGAGAGTGTATGTATATTCAGATCGCGTATCTGTGCACTGCAGCACACTCCAGACTTAATCTAATCTGACCTCAATTATTAAGGAATATATCCAGTTTGTGTACCCGTGGACTACAGTAGACTCCGGACATAACCAAACCAAAACTTACCTAACATCACGTAGTAAAGCATATACACAGTTCTTGTAGTGGCGCACTACAGAACACTCATGGTATTAAATGTTTACGATTTTTTCTGAGTTCTAAACACTTAATTTACTTGAGCTTTGAACTTTTTTTTCCAGCTTCTGATCTCATGCCAAAGACTCCACTCATGATATTTTTTATACGGATCTAAACTCTTTTATTGATTACTGAAAGCTTCAATATTTCATAAAATTATCATACTTGACAATACCAGACCTTTAATTTCATATTTATAGAACGAGCGTCAAAATCTTGACGTTCTTTCAAGTTCACATGACGTAATTATCGGCTTCCGAGAAGCATAGTTTTAGACTCACAATCTGGAGTAAAGGTTCTCGACACACTTTGGTAGTTCTCGAGGTCACCCGACTGCAACTGGCACTTTATGTTCGAACGTACGCCATAAATCAAACAGAACTACATCATTCTTCTGACATTGAGTGACCTATGCGAACAACTCAAAGCGACAATCTGACGCATAGTCACGCACCTTTACATCTTGTTGTACAGATAGCACAGTATCTAGCAGTAGAACTAGTAGTAGACACAGTTCTGCAAGTGGCAGTGAAACAGTCTGAATGGTTGCAGAAAAGTAGTACTATAATACTGTTACAGTAGAGGTAGATGTACCCATGTCGTCCGTCAACTTCTATCTTTGCTACAAATTCCATGCTGGTCTTCTTCCAATACGTTTCGGTTCTTCACCTCTTTCATGCCGACGATATGGAGATGGAGCAGAGGGAAGGGAGGAAGTCTGCTGCTTTTACAATCCTTGCTTGCTTAGTCCTCAGTCGAGAGAGTAGTAATAATAATAGTAGTAGTAGTAGCAATAATGGTAGTAATAATAGTAGAAGTAGTAGTAATAGTAGTAGTAAATTATCCACAATATATTGCCTCGGTATTACCTTTCAAGTCTCCTGTTGTCTGTGTAAACCTAATTATGGAGAATTACTCATCTTCTGAGAGAGAGAGAGAGAGAGAGAGAGAGAGAGAGAGAGAGAGAGAGAGAGAGAGAGAGAGAGAGAGAGAGAGAGAGAGAGAGAGAGAGAGGGAGAGAGAGAGGGAGGGAGAGAGAGAGAGAGAGAGAGAGAGAGAGAGAGAGAGAGAGAGAGAGAGAGAGAGAGAGAGAGAGAGAGAGAGAGAGAGAGAGAGAGAGAGAGAAAACGCAAATGATGATGGTCTCTAGGCACCATGATGTTAATGCTGGTGCAGTAGTAAGGATGAATGGGAGGGTGTTGGCACCTGGAGAAGAAGTTGATATCCCTGGGGTGAAATTTGACTCCAAACTGATCATGAAGAACCATGTTGTAAATCTTGCAAACAAAGCAGCCAGGAAGCTTACAGCACTTCGCCGTATCTCGCATCTGCTTGACAGTAGGGGTTGCAAGATTCTGTACTAGGCACAAGTACGCTCGCACCTTGAGTATGCTCCACTTTCTTGGTTTGCCTGCCCCCTCCCCCTCTCATCTTCGACTGCTTGACAGAGTAGAGAATAGAGCAAGACGTCTCATCTCTCGCCTGGACCAATCCTGGATAGATCTGTCATTTTAGCAGAGCCTTCAACACAGGAGGGATGTGGGTGAGCTGATGTGGGTAACAGCTCTTAACTTGCCAATAAAGTTAGGAATCCTTAACCTGTAAATAGCTTGTCAATAAAGCTAGGGATCCTTTACCTAGTCAAACCCTATAAAGAGAGAGAGAGAGAGAGAGAGAGAGAGTCAGATTAGTGGTAACACCAGGGCCTCTTGGCAAAACTGCAAGCACTGGGAATTGCAGGCTCTACACTATGTTCTGAGCTACATCAGTCACTAGCTAAGAGCTATATCACCTTGGGAAAACCGATGGCAAGTAACATTTGCACCTGAGAAAACACAGATGATAATAATCTCTAGGTACTATGAATGGGAGAGTGTTGTTACATAGGGAAGCTGTTGATATCCTTGACTCCAAACTGACCATGAAAAACCACGTTGTAAATCTTGCAAACAAGGCAGCCAGGAAGCTTACAGCACTTCGACGTATCTCGCATCTGATTGACAGTAGGAGTTGCAAGATTCTGTATGAGGCACAAGTACGTTCACAACTTGAGTATGCTCCACTTTCTTGGTTTGCCTGCCCTCCCCTCTCATCTGTGACTGCTTGACAGAGTAGAGAACAGAGCAAGACGTCTCATTTCTCGCCTGGACCCATCCTAGATAGATCTATCATTTCAGAAGAACCTTCAACACATGAGGGATGTGATCGGCGTTACTGTTATGTGCAAGACCAACATTGTCTACTTCGAGGACAGCGAGACGTAAGCTTCTATACCACAAGACGGGCAGAAAACAGCAGCTTTACTCTGGCTGTACCCTTCTACAAAACATCACTTCACCTGAGATCATTTATCTCCAGGATGACTCGAGTCTGTAACACATTCGTACAGCATAATGACATCAACGAGATAAAGTCATTTGATCAAATGAAAATACTGGCTCACAGATGGCTCCAACTTCATCCAGTTCCCTACTTTTATGTTTCGTAACAACAGAAATACTTTCAAATGAGCTGATTCAAGTAACAGCTCTTAGTTTGTCAATAAAGGTAGGAATCCATAACTTGTCAATAGCATAAAGAGAGAGAGAGAGAGAGAGAGAGAGAGAGAGAGAGAGAGAGAGAGAGAGAGAGAGAGAGAGAGAGAGAGAGAGAGAGAAGAGAAGAGATCACCCAGACTCCCTCCTCCACCTCTTCCTTCCCCCTCCAGCCTCTACTCCAAGAATCCGTGAGACTGTCAGATGGGGTGACAGTAACAAGGGTCTGAGGAGGACCATTGGGCAAGACTTAGTGGCAGGCGGAGGATCACGCCGTGCAGACGGCACTAACATTCTTGCAACAGCAGTCTCTTATTATTGTTAATTATTGGTTATTATTATTATTGTTGTCATTATTATTTTTTGTTATTGTTATTATTATTATTATTATTATTATTATTATTATTATTATTATTATTATTATTATTATTATTATTATTATTATTATTATTATCATTATTATTATTATTATTGTTATTATAATTATTTTCTATTATTATTGTTAATTATTAACATTATTATAATAATTGTATTATTATTATTATTACTATTATGGAAGAATCTCCAAGGAGGTAATCAATGGAAGGGTGTAACAATAAGTCAGGTGTTACTCAGAGGTATTGGTGTTGGTATGAGCACTGGAGTTACCAGACCTAACACTCACGACTTACACAAATATCCACCCACGTTATTTATAAACTAACTTGCAGATTAAAATTAATTTGATTAAGAGCAACGCTAAAAATATCAGCAAATGCAATTTCAAGTGGCTTATCTTATAATATTCCTCTGGCTGATAGATGCAAAATTTATATGATTAAATTGCTGTATGTAACTTAGGCTCCTATGTTTAAAAAAGGCCCAACAAATTCTTGTAAGGTAAGTCATGTAGGGTAAGTCATGTAATTTTGTCATGTAAATTTTCCCTTGAGAGTGAGAGTTCTGTTTTTTTTTATTTTTAAGGAGTTTAGAGTTAATGCTGCCGACACTGTAGAAAAGGCAGTTTCTAGAACGAACTTGTACTGAGACAACGTGTGGCTTTGTGTTGTTTATCAACTCATAGATAAACATAGAATAAAACGTTGCCTGAGGAATATATAATTTTTTTTGCCAAAAAGTGTGATTTCTTTCAATACCAACACAGCGTCAGCGCCAACATGACCTTCTGGCACTCGTATGTTTACGTATAAAGTAAATATTCTTATCAATACATAAATAATATAATATACAGAGAAGCGCCTGTATGTGTATATACTCAGAGTCTCCTTTTAATCATCATTTTGCGCCAAAAGTTTTCATTTTTGAAGGAGTATAGGTAAACGCAGCTTCAGTGTTTCACGTGCAGTAGTTAAGCTTTAAATTAAAGCCTAGTATTACGCACACAGAACAAAATATTGCACCTCGGGTATCAACGTTATGTTTAGTAAGTGATTAATGCCGTATATTCTTTCCTCGGAGATGACAGATGCTCAGAATATTGTGTGGACCTGTTTGTTCCGGTGTGGCATCCTTGTTGTGTTCAGGGATTGGGACGGAAAGTAGCTCCCAGGCTGTGCTCAGGGGATGATACAGCGTTCATGTGTTGGCACAAGTGATATCCTAGCTGTGCTGAAGGGTTGGCACAGCACGTAGTATTCTAGCTGTGCTCAGGGCTTGGCACAGCAAGTGGTATCTTAGCTGTCATGAAGGGTTCGCACACCTAGTGATGACTGTCATGAAGGGTTGGCAGAGCAACTAATATCCAAGTTGTGCACTGGGGTTGACACTGCAAGTGGAAGCCTTGCTGTGCTCAGGAGATGACTGTGTTACACCATTTCTGCATTAGCTGAGTTCTCATTCCAGTGGCATCCTTCCTATAAGTTATTCTTTTCAATACCTTCGAAGAATACAGGTCACAATACCGCTGCTGGAACAAATCAGTGTGACGACTGTTTTTTTTTTTTTTGCCAGTCTCATACACATCAACAGTGCTGAAATAGATAATAGATCTATTGCCAATGAGAATAACTGGTCTACATATATAATGTTTTAGTTATAACAAATGTTACAGCATAAACATAATACACAGAGCACATTTAACACGACAGGGATAACTATAATTTATACTAATAGCGAAATTACTTGCAACATAAATTCACACACAAAATATTAATTAATAATAACGTACAAACAGTACAAATCTTGAACTGAGGCTTCACTCTCACTATGTGAAGTGCTTCAGAAATGAGGAAGTCGAGTCTGTGTAGTGTTGAAGTCAAACATTGAAACGCCGTATTGCTGCGATATACTAAACTCTATGGGGTTTAGAACCCACATTTAACTATCTTATCACCCTTATTTTTTCCCCTTTCCCAAATATATACCAGTAAATGTTCACTTCCACCAACCACTCCACACTGTCACACTACCACCACCACCATTAACAACAACAACAACAACAACAGCACACAATTATTATTTAATAATTATTATTATTTAATAATCATTATTATTAATTATTTATATTAATTATTATTATTATTATTATTATTATTATTATTAGTATTATTATTATTATTATTATTATTATTTAATTATTATTATTATTACTTAATTATTATTATTATTATTATTATTATTATTATTATTATTATTATTATTATTATTATTATTATTAAATTTTTACCAGTAATAAACTGTTACTTTTCCTACAGAAGAGACGTTGATCGCAAGGCCAATACAATTTATATAATTTATCAAACGTTTAATTTCAGTTAAACATCTGAATTATTAACATCCTAATGAAAGTAAAAATTAGCTTTTATAATCTTAATAAATTATATCCATTCATAATTTACTTTGCGAAACTCAACTAGCAACAGATAATCAAGTTCATTTGGTGAAGGATTCTTGATCCAAGAAAGTGTATCTATCCTTTATTTCCTTTGATCTAACATGATTGATTTTTTTATTAGGCATGTTCAAATATGTAAAGTAAAAGGACACAAGTGCAACTAATGTGACATTTTATTGTGGCAACGTTTCGCTCTCCAGGAGCTTTGTCAAGCCGTTACAAAAAGTACATTGACACAGAGGGTATATATAGGCTCAGAGTGAGGTGCAAAACTAGTAGTAGTAGTAGTGGCATAAGTTGTAGTAGTAGTAGTAATACAATATGGTAGAGCAATTAACTCGTACATGAGTAAAAGGATATAAAAGCTATTACTTGGGTAACATAAAAATAGGTTGGACAAATATAGACTGGAAGGCCTGTTTCAGTGTTCACTCTCTGTAATGTGCTTTGTGTAGTATAACAGGAGAGACTATGTGATGGCAGGGTTTACTGTTTTCAGGAGGATTCTCGCTAAGACTTCAGAGATGGTGAAGCTGCCTTTGTTTTGTTTAATTGTACTCGAATTCCTCCAATCATCTCATGAAATTCAGGGACGCCCCATTAGTGATCAAAGAAACTAATTTCCGCAGATGCAAGTGCCTCGAATCAGCACTAATCGCTGTTTCGAATACAATTAAACAAAACAAAGGCAGTTTCACCATCTCTGAAGTCTTAGCGAGAATCCTCCTGAAAACAGTAAACCCTGCCATCACATAGTCTCTCCTGTTATACTACACAAAGCACATTACAGAGAGTGAACACTGAAACAGGCCTTCCAGTCTATATTTGTCTAACCTATTTTTATGTTACCCAAGCCTTTATATCCTTTTACTCATGTACGAGTTAATTGCTCTACCATATTGTATTACTCCTACTACTACTAGTATTGCACCTCACTCTGAGCCTATATATACCCTGTGTCCATGTACTGTTTGTAACGGCTTGACAAAGCTCCTGGAGAGCGAAACGTTGCCACAGTAAAATGTCACATTAGTTGCACTTGTGTCCTTTTACTTTACATATTGTCGGTAATTCTACCAACATTATTACAAGCATGTTCAAATAGAAGTTGGCAGTGACTACCAA
>NC_091312.1:11796683-11806683 GCF_038502225.1 Cherax quadricarinatus
CAAATTATCCTCCATAAATTAAAAAAAAAGCGGAGGAATATTAAAAACCACGGTATCACAGGAAGGACAAAATGTGTGTGGCAGCGAACGCTCAAAGATTTCTGGAAATATACTGAGAGACTGGTTCATATCATACCGAAATGGTTATTACTCTGGAAATGTGTACTCACCTAGTTGTACTCACCTAGTTGTACTCACCTAGTTGTACTCACCTAGTTGTACTCACCTAGTTGTACTCACCTAGTTGTACTCACCTAGTTGTACTCACCTAGTTGTACTCACCTAGTTGTACTCACCTAGTTGTACTCACCTAGTTGAGGTTGCAGATGTCGAGTCCAAGCTCCTGGCTCCGCCTCTTCACTGGTCGCTACTAGGTCACTCTCCCTGAACCGTAAGCTTTATCATACCTCTGCTTAAAGCTATGTATGGATCCTGCCTCCACTACATTGCTTCCCAAACTATTCCACTTCCTGACTACTCTGTGGATGAAGAAATACTTCCTAAAATCCCTGTGATTTATCTGGGTCTTCAACTTCCAACTATGTCCCCTTGTTGCTGTGTCCCATCTCTGGAACATCCTGTCTTTGCCCACCTTGTCAATTCCTCTCAGTATTTTGTATGTCGTTATCATGTCCCCCATCTCTCCTGTTCTCCAGTGTCGTCAGTTTGATTTCCATTAACCTCTTCTCGTAGGACATACCTCTTAGCTCTGGGACTAGTCTTGTTGCAAGCCTTTGCACTTTCTCTAGTTTCTTTACGTGCTTGGCTAGGTGTGGGTTCCAGACTGGTGCCGCATACTCCAATATATGCCTAACGTACACGGTGTACAGGGTCCTGAACGATTCCTTATTAAGATGTCGGAATGCTGTTCTGAGGTTTGCTAGGCGCCCATATGCTGCAGCAGTTATTTGGTTGATGTGCGCTTCAAGAGAAGTGCATGGTGTTATACTCACTCCAAGATCTTTTTCTTTGAGTGAGGTTTGTAGTCTCTGGTCCCCTAGACTGTATTCCGTCTGCGGTCTTCTTTGCCCTTCCCCAATCTTCATGACTTTGCACTTGGTGGGGTTGAACTCCAGGAGCCAATTGCTGGACCAGATCTGCAGTCTGTCCAGATCGCTTTGTAGTTCTGCCTGGTCTTCGATCGAGTGAATTCTTCTCATCAACTTCACGTCATCTGCAAACAGGGACACTTCGGAGTCTATTCCTTCCGTCATGTCGTTCACAAATACCAGAAACAGCACTGGTCCTAGGACTGACCCCTGTGGGACCCCGCTGGTCACAGGTGCCCACTCTTGACACCTCGCCACGTACCATGACTCGCTGCTGTCCTCCCGACAAGTATTCCCTGATCCACTGTAGTGCCTTCCCTGTTATCCCTGCTTGGTCCTCCAGTGTTTGCACTAATCTCTTGTATGGAACTGTGTCAAACGCCTTCTTGCAGCACAAGAAAATGCAATCCACCCACCCCTTTCTCTTGTCTTACTGCTGTCACCACATGTGTGTGTGTGTGTGTGTGTGTGTGTGTGTGTGTGTGTGTGTGTGTGTGTGTGTGTGTGTGTGTGTGTGTGTGTGTGTGTGTGTGTGTGTGTGTGTATGTGTGTGTGTAGTTTAGTGCTTCATGTCTGTCTCCTTTTTTAAAGATTGAAAATACATTTGCTGTCTTCCATGCCTCAGGCAATCTCCCTGATTCGATAGATGTATTGAATATTGTTGTTAGGGGTACATAGCACGTCTGCTCCGTCTCTCAGAACCCATGGAGAGATGTTATTGGGCCCCATTGCCTTTGAGGTATCTAGCTCACTCAAAAGCCTCTTCACTTCTTCCTCGGTTGTGTGTACTGGGTCCAGCACTTGGTGGTGTACCCCACCTCTCCGTCTTTCTGGAGCCCCTTCTGTCTCCTCTGTGAACACTTCTTTGAATCTTTTGTTGAGTTCCTCACATACTTCACGGTCATTTCTTGTTGTCTCTCCTCCTTCCTTCCTTAGCCTGATGACCTGGTCCTTGACGGTTGTTTTCTTCCTGATGTGGCTGTACAACAGTTTCGGGTCAGATTTGGCTTTCGCTGCTATGTCGTTTTCATATTGTCGTTGGGCCTCCCTTCTTATCTGTGCATATTCATTTTTGGCTCTACGACTGCTCTCCTTATTCTCCTGGGTTCTTTACCATCTATATTTCTTCCATTCCCTAGCACACTTGGTTTTAGCCTCCCTGCACCTTTGGGTGAACCATGGGCTCATCCTGGCTTTTTCATTATTCCTGTTACCCTTGGGTACAAACTTCTCCTCAGCCTCCTTGCACATGGTTGTTACATATTCCACCATCTCATTAACTGGCTTCCCTGCCAGTTCTGTGTGTGTGTGCACTCACCTTATTGTACTCACCTAATTGTGGTTGCAGGGGTCGAGACTCAGCTCCTGGCCCCGCCTTTTCACTGATCGCTACTAGGTCCTCTCCCTCTCTGCTTCCTGAGCTTTGTCATACCTCTTCTTAAAACTATGTATGGTTCCTGCCTCCACTACTTCACTTGCTTGGCTATTCCACTTACTGACGACTCTATGACTGAAGAAATACTTCTTAACGTCCCTGTGACTCGTCTGAGTCTTCAGCTTCCAATTGTGACCCCTTGTTTCTGTGTCCCCTCTCTGGAACTTCCTGTCTCTGTCCACCTTGTCTATACCCCGCAGTATCTTGTATGTCGTTATCATGTCTCCCCTGACCCTTCTGTCCTCCAGTGTCGTCAGTCCGATTTCCCTCAACCTTTCCTCGTACGACATTCCCCTGAGCTCTGGAACTAGCCTTGTTGCAAACCTTTGTACTTTCTCTAACTTCTTGACGTGGTTGACCAGGTGTGGGTTCCAGACTGTTGCTGCATACTCCAGTATGGGCCTAACATACACAGTGTACAGTGTCTTGAACGATTCCTTATTAAGGCATCGGAATGCTATTCTCATGTTTGCCAGGCGCCCGTATGCTGCAGCAGTTATTTGGTTGATATGTGCCTCCGGTGACGTGCTCGGTGTTATGGTCATCCCAAGATCTTTCTCCCTGAGTGAGGTCAGTAGTCTTTGTCCACCTAGCCTATACTCTGTCTGCGGTCTTCTTTGCCCCTCCCCAATCTTCATGACTTTGCATTTGGCAGGGTTGAATTCGAGAAGCCAGTTTCTGGACCACGTTTCCAGCCTGTCCAGGTCTCTTTGCAGTCCTGCCTCATCCTCATCCGATTTAATTCATCTCATCAGCTTCACATCATCTGCGAACAGGGACACTTCAGAGTCTATTCCTTCCATCATGTCGTTCGCATATATCAAAAATAGCACTGGTCCTAGAACTGACCCCTGTGGGACCCCGCTCGTCACAGGCGCCCACTGTGATACCTTTTCACGTACCATGACTCGTTGCTGCCTCCCTGTCAGGTATTCCCTGATCCATTGCAGTGCACTCCCTGTTATATGCGCCTGATCCTCCAGCTTCTTGCTACTAGGCCCTCTCTCTCCCCGCTCCATGAGCTTTATCAAACCTCGTCTTAAAACTGTGTATGGTTCCTGCCTCCACTACGTCATTTTCTAGGCTATTCCACTGCCTTACAACTCTATGACTGAAGAAATACTTCCTACTATCTCTCTGACTCATTTGTGTCTTCAACTTCCAATTGTGGCCTCTTGTTTCTGTGTCCCCTCCCTGGAACATCCTGTCTTTGTCCACCTTGTCTATTCCACGCAGTATTTTATATGTCGTTATCATGTCTCCCCTGACCCTCCTGTCCTCCAGTGTGGTCAGGCCGATTTCCCTTAATCTTTCCTCATATGACATTCCCCTTAGCTCTGGAACTAACCTTGTCGCAAACCTTTGTACTTTCTCTAGTTTCTTGACGTGCTTTATCAAGTGCTGGTTCCAAACAGGTGCTGCATACTCCAGTATGGGCCTGACATACACGGTGTACAGTGTCTTGAATGATTCCTTACTAAGGTATCGGAATGCTGTTCTCAGGTTTGCCAGGCGCCCATATGCTGCAGCAGTTATCTGATTGATGTGTGCTTCCGGAGACATGCTCGGTGTTATACTCACCCCAAGATCTTTCTCCTTGAGTGAGGTTTGCAGTCTTTGGCCACCTAGCCTATACTCTGTCTGTGGTCTTCTGTGCCCCTCCCCCATCTTCATGACTTTGCATTTGGCAGGATTAAATTCGAGAAGCCATTTGCTGGACCAGGTGTCCAGTCTGTCCAGGTCTCTTTGAAGTCCTGCCTGGTCCTCATCAGATTTAATTCTCCTCATTAACTTCACATCATCTGCAAACAGGGACACTTCTGAGTCTAACCCTTCCGTCATGTCGTTCACATATACCAAAAATAGCACTGGTCCTAGGACCGACCCCTGTGGGACCCCGCTCGTCACAGGTGCCCACTGTGATACATCATTACGTACCATGACTCGTTGTTGCCTCCCTGTCAGGTATTCTCTGATCCATTGCAGTGCCCTTCCTGTTATATGCGCCTGATGCTCTAGCTTCTGCACTAATCTCTTGTGAGGAACTGTGTCAAAGGCCTTCTTGCAGTCCAAGAAGATGCAATCAACCCACCTCTCTCTCTCTTGTCTTACTTCTGTTATTTTATCATAAAACTCCAGAAGGTTTGTGACACAGGATTTTCCTTCCGTGAATCCGTGCTGGTTGGCATTTATACTCCTGTTCCGTTCCAGGTGCTCCACCACTCTCCTCCTGATAATCTTCTCCATAATTTTGCATACTATACACGTCAATGACACAGATCTATAGTTTAGTGCCTCTTTTCTGTCTCCTTTTTTAAAAATGGGAACTACATTTGCCGTCTTCCATACCTCAGGTAGTTGCCCAGTTTCCAGGGATGTGTTGAAGATTGTGGTAAGTGGCACGCACAACATATCTGCTCCCTCTCTAAGGACCCACGGGGAGATGTTGTCTGGTCCCATTCCCTTTGAGGTATCGATGTCCCTTAGTGTGTGTGTGTGGGTGCGTGTGTGTGTGTGTGTGTGTGTGTGTGTGTGTGTGTGTGTGTGTGCGCGTGTGTGTGTGTGTGTGTGTGTGTGTGTGTGTGTGTGTGTGGTACTGTATGCGACTTATTAAAAGTAATGAGTACATCAGTGTGAGTTACGAGTTATAATGAGTAATGAGTGAGGTAGACGATGACTAAGTCAGTCAGTCATGAAAACTAATAACTTTATCCTTCTTGCTAATGAGTGAGTCATGGTGAGTAATGAGTGTCATGAGTCATCGAGAATCAAGAAAAAACATTGAGTACAACAATACCTACGAATCTTCATTTTTTTTTTCAATTCGTTCACATTATCTTCACATCAAAGCTAAAAAAAAAAAAAAATAAAAATGTCCATGGAGTTTGATATGAATTTTTTTTGTTTTATATAATATGCAAATCAGAAGGTCAGATAATTTACAAAATTAGTCTCTCTCTCTCTCTCTCTCTCTCTCTCTCTCTCTCTCTCTCTCTCTCTCTCTCTCTCTCTCTCTCTCTCTCTCTCTTCACCTCAGATGTGCAACAAAAATTGCATCTGTAAAAAAAAAATCACACAAAACTTTTTTTGTTCACAGTACATAAAATAATGCTAAGTTGCTGAAAGGATTATGCTTGAATTTTTTTTTACTGTGTGGATTTACAATTGTAGCTATTTTTGTATTGTGTAAATGCTTGTAAGAATTGTATAAACAGGTGGTAGTAGTTTAGAGACACAGGTAGAATTATATGAGCAAGAAGCTGACTTGAATAAATACCCGTTAGAATTGTACAAACAACAAGTAGAATTTTACTAACTCCAGGAAGAATTGTGTAAACCAGAGACAGAATTACTAACAATCAAAATTGTATAAAGATTTAAAATTGTAGAAACAGAATATAAATTTGTATGTAAACCAGGTGGAGTTTAATAAGCATCATCTGACACTGTATGAACACTAAGTGGAATTGTATAAACACAAGGTTTAATTGCATAACCACCAGGTGGTACTGTATTAACACAAGGTGGAATTGTATAACCACCGGATGTAACTGTATAAACACAATATGAAATTGTATAACCACCACTCTTATATAGCCCTAATTTTTAAAGTGGTGTACCGGTAAGCCAGCGGAAGGCCTCGGTCAGATGACCAAAAGCTCCAGTGGCGGGTCATCACATGACTAAGACCCATGTCAGAAAACACTTGTAATGTTCCCTACCAAACCTTACGTAATCTGCATAACCACAAGGTAGAATTGTATAACCACAAGGTGGAACTGAACAGAAAAAGGTAAGATTAAATAATCACCAGGTAAAAATCAGACTCAGTGATTATGTTTATTAAGCACATCAGCTGCAGCAAACTCATGGTTACACATTTTTTTCGAAATTCAGAATGAAAAATAATTGAAAAAAGGTTCTGAATTGTCTATTTTAGTGTGTCCACGATATACCCCTCATTATTTATCATCAGTTCTCCGTGCCTCTCCAATTATCGAAGGGCCACAGTTACAGAGCAAGATTTTCTTGAGGCAACGTTTCGCTCTGTGCAGAAGTTGAAATACTGTCAGGTTAAAAACTTGATCTGTAGCTCTGCCTTTTGTTCACTGTTGTTGTCAGTACGCTCTTCTATCTATTGTTGTCTGCAGTAAGCTCTTTTATTTTTCATGGAACTTAGCGCTGGTTTTTGTTACTAAGCCAAGTCTTACCCTTTTCTGTACAACGCCGGTGTTCATTTCTATTTCGATAATTTGGTTAACCACCCTCGTCACTTCCAGCAGGTGGTACTCACTCCGATAACCAGCAAATGAGTGTAGGTCTTCCCATACCCTTCATGTGGGCGATAGTCACTCCCATAACCATCATGTGGGTGGTAATCACCTCGTAACTATCATGTGAGTGGTAGTACCTCATAATCATCATGTGGGTGGTAGTCACCTCATAACCATTATGTGGATGGTAGTCACATCATAACAATTTTGTGGGTGGTAGTCACCTCACAACCATCTTGTGGGTGGCAGTCACCTCACAACCATCATGTGGGTGGCAACCACCTCACAACCATCTTGTGGGTGGCAGTCACCTCACAACCATCATGTGGGTGGCAGCCACCTCACAACCATCTTGTGGGTGGCAGTCACCTCACAACCATCATGTGGGTGGCAGTCACCTCATAACTATCATGTGGGTGGCAGTCACATCATAACCATCATGTGGGTGGTAGTCACCTCATAACCATCATGTGGGTGGTAGTCACCTCATAACCATCATGTGGGTAGTAGTCGCTCCATAACCATCATGTGGGTGGTAGTCGCCCCATAACCATCATGTGGGTGGTAGTCGCCCCATAACCATCATGTGGGTGGTAGTCGCCCCATAACCATCATGTGGGTGGTAGTCGCCCCATAACCATCATGTGGGTGGTAGTCGCCCCATAACCATCATGTGGGTGGTAGTCGCTCCATAACCATCATGTGGGTGGTAGTCGCCCCATAACCATCATGTGGGTGGTAGTCGCCCCATAACCATCATGTGGGTGGTAGTCGCCCCATAACCATCATGTGGGTGGTAGTCGCCCCATAACCATCATATGGGTGGTAGTCGCCTCATAACCATCATGTGGGTGGTAGTCGCCCCATAACCATCATGTGGGTGGTAGTCGCCCCATAACCATCATGTGGGTGGTAGTCGCCCCATAACCATCATGTGGGTGGTAGTTGCCCCATAATCATCATGTGGGTGGTAGTCACTCCCATGCCCATCAGGTGTGGGGATTAATAGAGGAATTAAAGTAAACAGTGTATTATTTTTGACAAGTCTGAGTCACGAGTCATGAACACAGGTGTCAACACTGACGCTTGTGCCGCCATCTTAACATATTAAGCTCGAGAAAAATTCTTATATTTTAGCGGTGTTTCGCTGGAACGAAACTCCGTCAGCTTTAGCGATACGTTGTCAAAATAAAATTTGATTTGATGCCTCTTTTTCCCCATGAAAGCAAATTATTATTATTATACTAAAAAAAATGTGCCACACCTACAAGGGTCGTACAGCCCAGATCCACAAGCAAAACAAAATAAATAAACAAAAAGCTGATTGAACTCCATTCCATAGAACATCAACCTTCTATAAGTGATGTGACTTCTCAAGAGATGTTCCTTCATGTCGGTAGGAGGAAGAGGGGCTCTTGATTTAAGGTGCTGGAGCTGTCCTCCCATTCCTTTGAAGAAATACGAGTGCTTCTGGTGTCTCCCAGGCGCTATATGTGCCCCTACGGTGTTAACGCTCCCACTATGACTACCAACAAATACTGATAGATAATAATTAGATATACGGTACGTAGCCTTAGACATGGCATGAAAGACGTAGAAATGCGCAGCCGATAAATAGTAATACATAAATTTAAAGGAGCTACAACCTCAGTGGTCAGAGACTAGGCAGTGATTACAGGACGGAGAATCGAGCCTACACCACTCACTCCCTCGCCCCCACACGTCATCAAATACAATTTGGCCACAAAACTGATAATGGCGGTGGAAAAGCTCAGCAACTTTTACATTATATTCATAAAAAAAAATCTTGAAGGATAGCTGAAAAGAAATCAGAGCACTTAATTATCTCCTCAGGAAAGTCAATAACTTTGTGAAAGAAAATTAACCTAACACCTGTGTTGAAAATATTTTCTTCGCCTTTTTCCAAACTAGTTAAAGAGGCTCGATTTTTTGGGGTGAAGGGGGGGGGAGGGTGAATAAAATTAGCAGAACACTTGCATGATACAGTCTTTCTGCAGAACCAAGATTATTATTATCATTACTATTCATATAATTTTAATTACTACTACTGATATTACTACTACTGCTGCTACTACTACTACTACTACTAGTAGTAGTAGCAGTAGAGCATTAGTGTATTAGTAGTGTCTTTCTTCTTTTTCTACTTTGTCTTCTTCTTGTAATAATAATAATAATAATAATAATAATAATAATAATAATAATAATAATAATAATAATATTATTATTATTATTATTATTATTACTCTTATAATTATTATTATTATAATAATATTATAATTATTATAATAATAATTATAATAATAAAATAATAATAATTATTATTATTATTTTATTTTAAAATAGTAGGGGGTCATGTTACGCCTTGGGGAACGGGTAACAATCAGATTTGATCCAAGAAAAAGGCTAGGTCACCCTAATTCTTTGAATCAAGAGCCCTGGAAGCCCAGCGTGCCTCGGAAGATCATCAACAGACTGGCCTGTCAAAAACCGGGCTGCCGCGTGTAGTGGAAGGAGGATAGAACCTCCACCACCCACTGGGCTGAATGATCCGTGAAAAGCCCTCCTTGTAGAAGCCTCTCCCTGAAAGCCTCACCTTGGAAGCCTCTCCATGTAAGCCTCATCCTGTAAGGCTCACCCTTGAAATCTCACCTTGGAAGTCTTTCCCTGGAAACCTCACCCTAAAAGCCTCACCCTGGCAGTTTCATCCTGAAAGCCTCAACCTAGAAACCTCGCTCTGGAAGCCTCATCCTGGAAGCCTCACCCTGCAAGCCTCATCCTGGAAGCCTCACCCTGAAAGCCTCACCCTGAAAGCCTCACACAAGAAGCCTCTCGTGCGTTGGGGAGAGCAATCGCTCCTCATTGCTCTCATTTCACTTAATCCAATTCCGATGAAATTACCTCAAATAGGATCAAATTCCACGCGTGACATTAAGATACATTAGAGCATTGGCGTAGGGAATTTGTCGCTTCATGCAGTGTTTAGAATTTTTATCTTGTGTAGGCTTGATGGAATGCGTATCTGATATATATATATATATATATATATATATATATATATATATATATATATATATATATATATATATATATATATATATATATATATATGTCGTGCCGAATATGTAAAACTGGTCAATTAGCAAGAACTCCTTTAAAATTAAGTCCTTTCTAAAATTTTCTCTTATACGTTTAAAGATATAAATTTTTCATTAATATTAATG
>NC_091312.1:11809183-11816683 GCF_038502225.1 Cherax quadricarinatus
TGCTGATGCGAGAGGCTGGTTCATGTTGGCAGGAATAATGTCACATACATCATAAAACATGTTAGTTTGACATGATGAAACATTAATGGTGAGTAGTTATGTTTACATTGAGTGTAAAAATATGGCTTATGATGCACTATGTGTGTATGTGTGGGTACTCGCCTAATTGTAGTCACCTAATTGTGGTTGCTGGGGTCGAGACTCAGCTCCTGGCCCCGCCTCTTCACTGATCGCTACTAGATCCTCTCTTTCTCTCTCTGCTTCCTGAGCTTGGTCATGCCTCGTCTTAAAGCTATGTATGGTTATTGCCTCCACTACATCACTTGCCAGGCTGTTCCACTTCCTGACGACTCTGTGACTGAAGAAGTACTTCTTAACATCCCTGTGACTCGTCTGAGCCTTCAGCTTCCACTTGTGACCCCTTGTTTCTGTGTCCCCTCTCTGGAACATCCTGTCTCTGTCCACCTTGTCTATTCCACGCATTATTTTGTATGCTGTTATCATGTCTTCCCTGACCCTCCTGTCCTCCAGTGTCGTCAGTCCGATTTCCCTCAACCTTTTTTCGTAGGACATTCCCTGAGCTCCGGAACTAGCCTTGTTGCAAACCTTTGTATTTTCTCTAATTTCTAGACGTGCTTGGCCAAGTGTGGGTTCCAAACTGGTGCTGCATACTCCTGTATGGGCCTGACGTACACAGTGTACACTGTCTTGAAAGATTCCTTACTAAGGTATCGGAACGCTATTCTCAGGTTTGCCAGGCGCCCATATGCTTCAGCAGTTATCTGGTTGATGTGTGCCTCAGGAGACGTGCTCGGTGTTATGGTCACTCCAAGATCTTTCTCCATGAGTGAGGTTTGTAGCCTTTGCCCACCTAGCCTATACTCTGTCTGCGGTCTTCTTTGGCCTTCCCCAATCTTCAAGACTGCATTTGGCAGGGTTGAATTCGAGAAGCCAGTTGCTGGACCACGTGCCCAGCCTCTCCAGGTCTCTTTGTAGTCCTGCCTGATCCTCATCCGATTTAATCCTTCTCATTAGCTTCACATCATCTGCGAACAGGGACACTTCAGAGTCTATGCCTTCCATCATGTTATTCACATATATAAAAAATAGCAATGGTCCTAGGACTGACCACTGTGATACCTCATCACGTACCATGACTCGTTGTTGCCTCACTGTCCGGTATTCTCTGATCCATTGCAGTGCCCTTCCTATTATACGCGCCTGATCCTCCAGCTTCTGCACTAATCTCTTGTGAAGAACTGTGTCGAAGGCCTTCCGGCAGTCCAGGAAAATGCAATCAACCCACCCCTCTCTCTCGTGTCTTACTTCTGTTACCTTGCCATAAAACTCCAGAAGGTTTGTCATACAGGATTTGCCTTCCATGAATCCGTGTGGGTTGCTGTTTATAAACTTGCTCCGTTCCAGGTGCTCCACCACTCTCCTCCTGATAATCTTCTCCATGACTCTGCATACTATACACGTCAGAGACACTGATCTGTAGTTTAGTGCCTCGTTTCTGTCTCCTTCCTTAAAAATGGGGATTACATTTGCTGTCTTCCATATCTCAGGTAGTTGTGTGTGTGTGCGTGTGAGCGTGATTGTGTGTGTGTGTGTGTGTGTGTGTGTGTGTGTGTGTGTGTGTGTGTGTGTGTGTGTGTGTGTGTGCGTGTTATTACACAATGTGATCTTTTTCCTTGGTTGACCGGTAATCAAAGGAAGACCTCGTTGATATGACCAACAGCTCAGGTTAGCGGGTCAGAACCTTGTCGGTAACAAAAATCGGTCCTGATTCGCAAGAGTCGTAATGACACTGTAAACAACTTGGGAAACGGGAAAAACTCGAACCCATGGCAAGAGAACATTAAAACTCAGAAGCCAGTCCAAGCTTAATGAGTTTCACTTAAGCGTGTGTTTGGTATTTCTATATACAAGAAAAGTTAGCATAGGAACCTCGCTGGCTTCAAACGTAAGGCTTCATGGACGAATCTCACATACTTAGTGTGGCGATCACCCATCTGACCTGTCATGAACCTGTATCACGTGACCATAATTTGAGTCCAATGCAGCTCATTATGTGTAAATTAGATCAGGTCAGGACACCTCATACTCTCCCCTCTCTCCCCTACCATACCCCCTCCCTTCTCGCTCAGGTCATCTGCCCTGTCCCCATCCCTCTCTCCTCCATTATTACCTCCCCTTGATCCTTCTACCTTCCCAATATTGAAACTAAAATAACAACAGGAATGAGATTGTGATGAGATTCGACCAATAAAAATCTCATTGAAATTTGAAAATTGCTGATTGATGGAAAACAAGGATCAGCAAATATTTAGAAAGATTTCCCCAAACAACATATTACTTTGTTTATAGAAATTAAATGAGAATGTTTAAAATTAATATTAGCGCTGTTAATAATAATAATAATAATAATAATAATAATAATAATAATAATAATAATAATAATAATAATAATAATAATAATAATAATAATAATAGTAATAATAATAATAATAATAATAATAATAAGAAGAAGAAGAAGAAGAAGGAAATTATTAATATTAAATCGGGAATGCAACAGGCAACAGGATACCTGAAATAACATTTGTTATAAGACAGTCTGTAAGATGGTTTTCCCATACTCAATGGTCTTGCAAGTTGCAAGTTACATGTCATAGTTGCAAGTTACATGTCATAGTTGCAAGTTACATGTCATAGTTGCAAGTTACAAGTCATAAACCGAGGAGTTAAAATGGATGAAACTCTTATTACGAAAACAGATTTGTACAACTATTACACATAGTTAATCTTGGCACTGCTTATGGATGACAGTAAATAACCATAACTTACAGGAATTTTAGCCTCTGCACAAGAATGGTTTTTAAGGAATTATTAAAGATAATGTCAGTGTCTCTGGTGGATGCTTTTCTTGGTGGCAGGTGAAGGTGAACTCACTACACGAGGTGTACCCCACCTGGAGGTAACCTTGGTGGTAGGTGAAGGTGAACTCACTACACAAGGTGCACCCCACCTGGAGGTAACCTTGGTGGTAGGTGAAGGTGAACTCACTACACGAGGTGCACACCACCTGGAGGTAACCTTGGTGGTAGGTGAAGGTGAACTCACTACACGAGGTGCACCCCACCTGGAGGTAACCTTGGTGGTAGGTGAAGGTGAACTCACTACACGAGGTGCACCCCACCTGGAGGTAACCTTGGTGGTAGGTGAAGGTGAACTCACTACACAAGGTGCACCCCACCTGGAGGTAACCTTGGTGGTAGGTGAAGGTGAACTCACTACACAAGGTGCACCCCACCTGGAGGTAACCTTGGTGGTAGGTGAAGGTGAACTCACTACACGAGGTGCACCCCACCTGGAGGTAACCTTGGTGGTAGGTGAAGGTGAACTCACTACACGAGGTGCACCCCACCTGGAGGTAACCTTGGTGGTAGGTGAAGGTGAACTCACTACACAAGGTGCACCCCACCTGGAGGTAACCTTGGTGGTAGGTGAAGGTGAACTCACTACACAAGGTGCACCCCACCTGGAGGTAACCTTGGTGGTAGGTGAAGGTGAACTCACTACACGAGGTGCACCCCACCTGGAGGTAACCTTGGTGGTAGGTGAAGGTGAACTCACTACACAAGGTGCACCCCACCTGGAGGTAACCTTGGTGGTAGGTGAAGGTGAATTCACTACACGAGGTGCACCCCACCTGGAGGTAACCTTGGTGGCAGGTGAAGGTGAACTCACTACACGAGGTGCACCCCACCTGGAGGTAACCTTGGTGGTAGGTGAAGGTGAACTCACTACACGAGGTGCACCCTACCTGGAGGTAACCTTGGTGGTAGGTGAAGGTGAACTCACTACACGAGGTGCACACCACCTGGAGGTAACCTTGGTGGTAGGTGAAGGTGAACTCACTACACGAGGTGCACCCCACCTGGAGGTAACCTTGGTGGTAGGTGAAGGTGAACTCATTACACGAGGTGTACCCCACCTGGAGGTAACCTTGGTGGTAGGTGAAGGTGAACTCATTACGCGAGGTGCACACCACCTGGAGGTAACCTTGGTGGCAGGTGAAGGTGAACTCATTACACGAAGTGCACACCACCTGGAGGTAACCTTGGTGGCAGGTGAAGGTGAGCTCACTACACGAGGTGCACACCACCTGGAGGTAACCTTGGTGGCAGGTGAAGGTGAACTCACTACACGAGGTGCACCCCACCTGGAGGTAACCTTGGTGGCAGGTGAAGGTGAACTCACTACACGAGGTGCACACCACCTGGAGGTAACCTTGGTGGCAGGTGAAGGTGAACTCACTACACGAGGTGCACACCACCTGGAGGTAACCTTTGTGGTAGGTGAAGGTGAACTCACTACACGAGGTGCACCCCACCTGGAGGTAACCTTGGTGGCAGGTGAAGGTGAACTCATTACGCGAGGTGCACACCACCTGGAGGTAACCTTGGTGGCAGGTGAAGGTGAACTCACTACACAAGGTGCACCCCACCCGGAAGGTAACCTTGGTAGCAGGTGAAGGTGAACTCACTACACAATGTGCATCCCACCCCTTATACAGCATTGTACAATTATTTCGGGCTTACCCCCTTGTCCATTGCTTCAGTAATAACAGCAGCTGCACTGCTGCCACAAGGTCAACATGTGGGTCAGAAGTAATAAAACCAAATAAACATATATATACCCAACACCTAAACGCAGCTAATATTGTCTGTTCCCTCAGCTGTGCTGTCAGAGAACGCCATCTAATATTATGCCCTGATACAAAATTAAAGCTGAATTATTATTATTATAATCAAAAAGAAGCGCTAAACCACAAGGGCTATACAGCGCTGATTAAAGCTGAAGCCCCACAGACATTAGAAAGAATGGCATATATCCTCCTTCAGAAAGAAGATACATCCTACTCAAGCAATGATGAGATAAAGTGTTTCATTACGTCCTCATATAACTAGCATCAAGTAAGCTTCCGAAGTTTTAGTTCCCTTTACTAGTGAAGACGACAGTTATCAGATCTTCTCAAAGGCAGCAGACTCTGATGCGCGAAAGGAAAATCTGGATAAAGAAATACCGAACACTAAGCACAAACTGGTTATATATGGAATGTCGAAGAGACAAACGGAGCTATTCCAGGGTAAAAATGTCATCCAGTAAAGGGCCAGCTCTGGATGGGTCAGGGGAATGCCTTGTTAAGCACACAGTTTTAAATAATTTGGCTTAAGCTAGAGAACTGTGCGTGTATTTTTCCTCAGACTTACCTATGCAGATTACATTGTTGCATAGAACTGCACACGCACGCACGCACAGACACAGACACACACACACAGACACACACACACACACACACACATACACACACACACACACACACACACACACACACACACACACACACACACACACACACACACACACACACACACACACACACGAAGAAGACGCAAGAAGAAGAACCCGGCCAATGAAAGTGACTTTCAAGGCAGAATCGACTCAGAACAGGCTCCTGTAGGAGAAAGCAAGATAAAGGGACATGCTAGCATACAGGAAGGTGTATCTCGACTGCGACAGAACACGAGAAGAAAGGCAGAAACTGAGAGAGATGGCACAAAGGCGAAAGGAGGAAAGAGAGGGGATGGAGGAGACAGACAGGAGATCCCAGACCCAGGAAGAAGATCAAATACAGCCTCCCTCACAACCTCCTATAGAAGACCCACAACCAGGTCAACCCCAGTGCAACCAAACATTCTAAACCAAAGCACCCATGCCATATCCAATGCACTCGCCCACTGCATTACAAACTCCATCCCCACAGCAACCACCCATAGTTCCTTATCAGGTCTCCCACTTCCTCAACCCCAATATACCTCCCAGACCACAGTCTTAGAAAAGAAGTTGAAGGTGTGGTATACAAATGCAGATGGAATAACATATAAGTGTGAGGAGTGGCATGAAAGAATCAAGGAGACATCCCCAGACATAATAGCACTCACAGAAACAAAACTCACCAGCATAATAACAGATGCAATCTTCCCATCCGGATATCAAACCCTCAGGAAAGACATAGGGAGGAGAGGGGAAGGAGGTGTTGCACTGCTCATTAAAAACCAGTGGGGTTTTGAGAAAATGGAAGGAATGGATGGCACGGGCGAAAGGGACTACTTAGTAGGAACAATCCAGACATAATAGCACTCACAGAAACAAAACTCACCAGCATAATAACAGATGCAATCTTCCCATCCGGATATCAAACCCTCAGGAAAGACATAGGGAGGAGAGGGAAAGGAGGTGTTGCACTGTTCATTAAAAACCAGTGGGGTTTTGAGAAAATGGAAGGAATGGATGGCACGGGCGAAAGGGACTACTTAGTAGGAACAATCCAGTGTGAGGGACATAAGGTGATAAATGCAGTAATATACAACCCACCACAGAACTGCAGGAGGCCAAGAGAAGAATACAATGAGAGCAACAGAGCAATGGTCGACACACTAGCCGAGGTGGCAAAGAAGAGCACACAGGGGGAGAGCAAAGTTACTAGTTATGGGTGATTTCAATCACAAGGAGATTGACTGGGAAAACCTGGAGTCCCATGGGGGTCCCGAAACATGGAGAGCCAAGATGATGGATGTGGTACTGGAAAACCTCATGCATCAACATGTTAGAGACACTACCAGAGAGAGAGGTGAGGATGATCCAGCAAGACTGGACCTTGTATTCATCTTGAGTAGCTCGGACATCGAGGATATCATGTATGAAAGGCCCCTAGGAGCTAGTGATCATTAGGTTCTGTGCTTTGACTACATAGTTGAGCTTCAACTGGAGAGAGTAGCAGGAATAGGTTGGGAAAAACCAAACTACAAAAGGGGGAACTACTCAGGCATCAGGAACTTCCTGCAAGACATTCAGTGGGAGAGGGAACTGACAGGAAAACCAGTACAAGAAATGATGGACTATGTGGTAAAAAAATGCAAGGAGGCAGAGGAAAGGTTTGTTCTCAATGGAAACAGAAATAATGGGAAGAACAGAACGAGTCCTTGGTTCACCCAAAGGTGTAGGGAGGCAAAAACTAGGTGTACTAGAGAATGGAAAAGGTACAGAAGACAGAGAACTCAGGAAAATAAAGAGATTAGCCGAAGAGCCAGAAACGAATATGCACATATAAGAAGGGAGGGGGGCTCAGCGACAATATGAAAATGACATTGCATCGAAAGTCAAGTCTGACCCGAAGCTGTTGTATAGCCACATCAGGAGGAAAACAACAGTCAAGGACCAGGTAATCAGACTGAGGAAGGGTGATGGGGAGTTCACAAGAAACGACCGAGAGGTATGTGAGGAGCTCAACACGAGATTTAAAGAAGCATTTACAGTGGAAACCAGTAGGACTCCAGGAAATCAGAACAAGGGGGTACACCAACAAGTGCTGGATGAAGTACACATAACCAAGAAGGAGGTGAAGAAGCTGCTATGTGAACTTGACACCTCAAA
>NC_091312.1:11829183-11839183 GCF_038502225.1 Cherax quadricarinatus
AAACTCTAGACTAGAGACCCCTCAAGGGAGGTCCCTGACGCTTGTGAGGGGCTCTTGATCTAAGAAATTGGATCTGTGCTCTAGCTCCCAGAACTGAGCCTGAATACCTTGCACATTCTCCTCTACAATGGCGCCGTATAATTCCTACGGGTTTACCGCTCCCCCATGATTATAATAATCTAGACTAAAGAAAAAATACTCGAACAAATAGTCAGTGGTGAGAAGTACAACATATTAATTCGCTATAACGATATACGAAGAGACTTTTACGGTACAAGAATGATCAAGAAATGAAAGAAGACAGCAGCCGCATCACACAAGAGTTCAAAAGGGCTTTCAAAGAGCGGGACAGTAGAACAGGCTGTTGCATGAAGCGCTAAACCCGTGCGGGTTATTCAGCGCTAGGAGTTGTTAATGCTGGAGCCTCCGTCTTCTCAACACAGGATGTGGCAGTCAGTTAAAGAACACGGGGGCGACATCTAGGTACAGGAAGGTACATTTTTACACAACGACATCAACTCTGAACATCGAGTTTAAGTATTGCGGTGAGAGGGAGAGAGAGAGAGAGAGAGAGAGAGAGAGAGAGAGAGAGAGAGAGAGAGAGAGAGAGAGAGAGAGAGAGAGAGAGAGGACAGCGTGAAACAAGCTTTTATGCCACAAGACGGGCAGAAAGCAGCAACTTCACTCTGGCTGTACCCTTCTCCAGAACATCACTCCATCTGAGATCATATATACCCAGGATGACTCGAGTATGGAACACATTCGTACAGCATTATGATGTCAACGAGATAAAGTCAGCTGATCACATGAAAATGCTGGCCCACAGATGGCTCCAACTTCATCCTGTTCCCTACTTGTATGTCTCATAACAATAAAAATGCTTTCAAATGAGCTGATGTAGGTAGCAGCTTTTAGCTTGCCAATAAAGCTAGGGATCCTTAACCTAACCTTGTCAAACCCTGCCTAAAAAAAAAAAAAAAAAAAAGGACTAAAAGAAAGAAGACACCAGTAGGGGAAAGGGAAGCAAGAAGAGACAAAGAGAGAAGATGAGAAGACCGAAATCTAAGAGAAACCAGAGGCCCAAAGGGAAAAGGAGGACACGAGGAAAGGGGACGAGAGAGAAAGACATATATACATGACACGAAAACAGAATTAAAAAGGGGAAAGATAGACACCGCGAAGGGCAGAGAGAAAGACAGAGACACGCACAACACGAAAGCAGAATTAATAAGGGGAAAGAAAGACACGAAGAGTGGGGAGAGAGAGACACACGAGACGAGGACAGAATTAACCCAGTCATTATCTTTCTCTACCTTCTTTCTACCACATGTTTATAAACAGAGCCGAAACAGGACTAATAAAATCCCTCTTTTCACGCTCCTTCAAGTGTTTGTATATAATTAAAATTAATTATACCCATAAAGAAACATTATAATTTTGAAAATTAAAATAATCTAGGTAGTAGGTTGGTAGACAGCAGCCACCCAGGGAGGTACTACAGTCCTGCCAAGTGAGTGTAAAACGAAAGGCTGTAATTGTTTTACTTGATGGTAGGATTGCTGGTGTCCTTTTTTTCTGTCTCGAAAACATGTAAGATTTCAGGTACGTCTTGCTACTTCTACTTACATTTAGGTCACACTACACATACATGTACATGTACAAACATATATACACACCCCTCTGGGTTTTCTTCTATTTTCTTACTAGTTCTTGTTCTTGTTTATTTTCTCTTATCTCCATGGGGAAGTGGAACAGAATTCTTCCTCGGTAAGCCATGCGTGTCGTAAGAGGCGACTAAAATGCCGGAAGCAAGGGGCTAGTAACCCCATTTCTTGTATATATTACATTACTAAAGTTAAAAAGAGAAACTTATGTTTTTCTTTTTGGGCCACCCTGCCTCGGTGGGATATGGCCGGTTTGTTGAAAGAAAAAGAATTAAAATAATATTTTATGCAATAATACTACACAAAGCAACATTAAAATAACAGACACAATAAAAATATTACCAATAATGTCCACAGTAATATTAACTCTGTTTCATAGACTACCAATATTAATAGGGTATTAATAGGATAATGATAGCACTAATACATGAAATAACCATATTAACAATAATAAGAAAGATATTAATATATAAAACATTAGTTAAGATAATGTTAACAATAATCCGTAAGAAAATCTTACTCCTAATACACAAGATACCTCAGTTAATAACCATAACAACGCACAGTATAATAAAACCAATACCAATTGCTCCCTGAACTGCCATAAAAATGCCTAATAATAAATACGCTAATAAAGATGCTACTTATACGTCTTACGCAAATAAAGGGATGTATATAGCGTGCTAAAAATATCTAGCCAAGACAGGACTCGCAGCAATGGTTTTAAGTTGGAAAAATTCAGATTCAGAAAGACTATAGGAAAGCACTGGTTTGGTAATAGAGTTGTGGATGAGTGGAACAAACTCCCGAGTACCGTCGTAGCAGCTAAGACGTTGTGTAGTTTTAAAAATAGGTTGGATAAATACATGAGTGGGTGTGGGTGGGTGAGTTAGACCTGACCAACTTGTGCTAATAGGTCTGATGCCGTGACCCTTCCTTAAGTGGATGTGACCTGACCTGACTTGACTAGGTGGATCATTGGTTTAAGCCGGGAGGTGACGATGACCTGCCTCGCATGGGCCAGTATGCCTGCTGCATTTCAACTTCTTTCTTATGTTCTTAAGTGAAGGAATACTTTTGGTAAGTAATGGAGGGACCAACTCCTCGCTGGCCACCTGGAGGAGGAGGGGCAGGGGAATGGAGAGGGTAGGGGGGACGGGGAGGGAAAGGGGAAGGGGCTGCGGGACCCCATGCAAAATCTATTGCCCTATAAAAAAAACTTCGGGTTTATGACAGAGGCTGACACAGACGCCGAGTTCGAAAGGTCAGAGTTTGTGTGTGTGTGTGTGTGTGTGTGTGTGTGTGTGTGTGTGTGTGTGTGTGTGTGTGTGTGTGTGTGTGTGTGTGTGTGTGTGTGTGTGTGTGTGTGTGTGTGTGTGTTGTGTGTGTGTTGTGTGTGTGTGTGTGTGTGTGTGTGTGTGTGTGTGTGTGTGTGTGTGTGTGTGTGTGTGTGTGTGTGTTGTGTGTGTGTGTGTGTGTTGAGTGTGTGTGTGTGTGTGTGTGTGTGTGTGTGTGTGTGTGTGTGTGTGTGTGTTGTGTGTGTGTTGTGTGTGTGTTGAGTGTGTGTGTGTGTGTGTGTGTGTGTGTGTGTGTGTGTGTGTGTGTGTGTGTGTGTGAGTGTGTGTGTGTGTTGTGTATATGTGTGTGTGTGTGTGTGTGTGTGTGTGTGTGTGTGTGTGTGTACTCACCTATTTGTACTCACCTATTTGTGGTTGCAGGGGTCGAGTCTTAGCTCCTGGCCCCGCCTCTTCACCGGTTGCTACTGGGCCCTCTCTCTCCCCGCTCCATGAGCTTTATCAAACCTCGTCTTAAAACTGTGTATGGTTCCTGCCTCCACTACGTCATTTTCTAGGCTATTCCACTGCTTTACAACTCTATGACTGAAGAAATACTTCCTAATATCTCTCTGACTCATTTGTGTCTTCAACTTCCGTGTGTGTGTGTGTGTGTGTGTGTGTGTGTGTGTGTGTGTGTGTGTGTGTGTGTGTGTGTGTGTGTGTGTGTGTGTGTGTGTGTGTGTGTGTGTGTGTGTGTGTGTGATGTTGAGAAGCAGTGAGTTAGTTGGCATCACCATCGACGAAATCGCTAACGTTAAGCCCACGAGACAGACAGGCAAGCGGGTAGGTGGGCTGGCGGGTGTTTGGGATAGTTGGAAGACTGGAAGGTGGGTGAGTGCGCGGGCGGTTGGATGGGTGGGTTCATGAGTGGGTGAACTGGCTACAAGCAGCACAAGCAGGGAAGGAAATCCGATAATTTAGGAGTGGTGACCCCATCACAAGCTTGTGCAATTTACAGTTTGTGAGGGATAGATTGCTCGAGTGACGGAACACAAGTGCACGAGGTCAAGTTTGGTAGTTAAAGACAAATGAGTTCACAGAAATGTCAGGAAGTATTTCTTTACCCTCAGAAAATTCAGGACATGGTTTAATGTGGAAGCAGAAGTAGTGAAGGTAGGTTCCATACATAGTTTGTAGAATATGGATGAGATGTTACACGAGGCTAAGAGGGAGCAAATCCTCCAAACGCTATGAGACAAGGCCAGGAGTCGTGACTCGACCCTTGCAACCAGAAAGAGTTAAAATAAGAACATAAGAATGGAGGAACACTGAAGAAGGCCTACTGGCCCATACAAGGCAGGTACTTATCAAACCACCCCTACCCAAACCTACCTATGAATTTACTCCCGTACCCAATGACACCAATCAAACCAAACCCCTCCCACTCATATATTTGTCCAATCTCCTTTTAAAGCTACCCAAGGTCCTAGCCTCTATCACCCTACTCGGAAAATTGTTCTACGCATCCACAACTCTGTTCGAAAACCAGTAATTACCTATGTCCTTTCTGAATCTAAATTTATCCAACTTAAATCCATTAGTTCTGGTTCTTACCTGATTTGACACTCTCAGTACTTTATTAATATCACCTTTGTTTATACCCATCATCCACTTATACGTCTCTCGAGAGAGTGGAGATTCAAGGCTTTAAGTCTACCTTCATATGGGAGAATCCTTATACAGTAAATCATTTTAGTCGTTCTTCTCTGTATGTTCTCCAATGAGTCTACATCCATCCTGAAGTAAGGAGACCAAAACTGAGCTGCATAATATAAATGAGGCTTCACTAGTGATGTATAGAGCTGTAAAATAACTTTTGGACTTTGAGTGCAGATGGACGATTACACACAGACACAGACACACACACACACACACACACACACACACACACACACACACTTACACCTGATATCTTTTTTACATTATTCTCGCATACAACAATATTGACACAAGAAAACATACTGTTCCGGCACAGGTAAGAGCGAGACACACGATAACGTGCTCAATAGCGTTGACGAAAGTGTAAGAGAGAGGGGTAAAAAAATCTTTTCAAACTTTAGCGCCTTTCTCTTGTATAGTGTTACACACTCGCCTCTCTGAGGGTGAGACTTGCTGACAAGTGTGGTGGAAAGTTGGTGAAGAGGAACTTGTAACACAGAAAAATTATTAATTTATTGTAGGTTTCACCCAATGACGGCTCTACCAAGAAGGCGAAACGTCGTACGTCGTTATACTTCCATCTCTCGGTTAACATACATATGTGCTACATGCAGAACTAAACAGTACTTATAGACTCGTGAAATCGTAATGACGCGATTGTAAATAACTAGCAGAATTTAGTGGGTTCCGAATCCACGGTAAGCCAGTCTTTATGTAATATATATCGCTCTATAGATGCACACTGAGCGGAACGTATAAAGGAAACTTTGCCATGCACATGTTGCCTTTCTACCATCCTCGCCTCCAGAGATCTTAACCATGTCCAACACTATTAGCGGAACCATACTGCAGCTGCTGTTTAACTAGTTCCTTATCCATAACACGTTCCCAAGATGTTTGAGCATCACGTCTCGGCCATTAAACTTCCGTCATTCGTTTCCATCTCCTTTGCGTTTGATGCGTTTGTACAAAGGACCTCATTTTCTGGGATTTAATTTGTTAGAATGAAATGAGGCGATGATTAAGGCTGGATCCGACATTGTGATGGATACCAGGCCTTGCTGGACACGAATCCTTGCTGGACCTAACGTGTTCCTGGATGCGAATGCTTGCCGAATCTAACACTTTGCATGATACGACCCGGATATGACACATTGCTGGATCTGACAAACTGTTGGATTTGATTCCTTGCTGGATCCGGCATCTTCTCCGTAATCGGATTTGTATCTGGTCGCATCCATACTAATCTCCGCAATTGGTCGTCGCCATAAAAAAAAGAAAAGAAAAAAAGAGCCGGCATTCGTTGTCTATCGTAACGGACGGGATGATATGTGAGGGAAGGTCTGTGGTTAGCACTGCTATTGCTACTACTACTGCTACATCGAATAATACAATAATTATTACGACGGCAGCTTTAACTACGACAGCAGTAACAGAAACAACGACAGTCAGTACCAGCTGCTTCAGTTGCTAAATGAACGACAGCTGCGGCGACAAGGACAATTACTATAAGAAGTCATAGTGAAAGAGGAAGAAAATGATATAATGAATGTCTGACAGAAGTGGCCAGTCAAGGCCACAAACTGTTTCGAAAATCCACGATATCAAATAGACAAAAATAAACAATACTCTGGTAACGAGACAGAAGAAGATATTAATGACAAATACGTCGGCAGACGCAAGACGTCTAACAAATATTCATGGAACGGTGGTGGACTAAGGTGTGAAGAAGAACATAAGAACAGAGGAATACTACAGTGAACCTACTGACCTTAAAAAGTTAATAATCAAGAGTACATTTGGGTACACATTATTTACAGACCTGTAATGGTCGGTAATGAGAATATTTAGGAAGCCAGGTGATACGGTTCGGCATAAAATTGTACCCTGCAAGCGACACTGCCAAAATAACTTGGAAAACGCTGTTTTTTAACTTTTTGATGAATGATGACAAGTTAGTGGACTGCTGCAGATTGATCAGCTTTGTTGAGCTATTTAGTTGAGAACACTGAATTAAAGTTACCGATCCGCACAGTGGTACAAAAAAATGCACTACATCCATTTAAAAATGTTTCTGGAATTTCATGCGCATAAATTATATGTTCTGGTCTCACCGAATAAATCCTGCTTTTATATATATATATATTTTTTATCCGTATTCCCTGAAATCTATACTCAATATCTAGTCAAATTACATTTAAACACCAGTCTCGGCAAATGTTATGATTATTTTATACCATAAAACTCTATATGAAAAAAATATACATTGCAAATCTTTAACTTCCTGTGTACTGTTTTGTAATTGATTCATTTGTGGTGCATAATAATATGTGTTGGCACTGTGCTGCTGTGTGGCCAGCTGAGGCGCAGCTCTGGTCACCATCACTGCTATATTTCACTGCAGTGATTTAACCTTGGACTCCTGAAAATTGACAAACATTCTCAGTGTTACACACACATACGCACACATACACACACACATACACACACACACTCATACACACACACACACACACACACACACACACACACACACACACACACACACACACATATAAACACACGCACACACATACACACGCATACACACACTCATACACACAGACACGCACACACACACACACACACACACACACACACACACACACACACACACACACACACACACACACACACACACACACACACACACACACATACACACACACACACGCATAGATACACACACGCATAGATACACACCCACACACACACACACACACACACACACACACACACACACACACACACACACACACACACACACACACACACACACACACACACACACACACACACACACACACACACACACACATACACACATACACGAGAGAGAGGGGTGGATAGATTGCGTTATCCTAGACTGCAGGAAGGCTTTTGACACAGTTCCCCACAAGAGATTAGTGCAGAAGCTGGAGGATCAGGCGCATGTAAAAGGGAGGGCACTGCAATGGATAAGGGAATACCTGACAGGGAGGCAGCAACGAGTCATGGTACGTGAAGAGGTATCACAGTGGGCGCCTGTTACGAGCGGGGTCCCACAGGGGTCAGTTCTAGGACCAGTGCTATTTTTGATATATGTGAACGACATAATGGAAGGAATAGACTCTGAAGTGTCCCTGGTCGCAGATGACGTGAAGTTGATGAGAAGAATTAAATCGGATGAGGATGAGGCAGGACAGCAAAGAGACCTGGACAGGCTGGACATGTGGTCCAGTAACTGGCTTCTCGAATTCAATCCAGCCAAATGCAAAGTCATGAAGATTGGGGAGGGGCAAAGAAGACCGCAGACAGAGTATAGGCTAGGTGGACAAAGACTACAGACCTCACTCAGGGAGAAAGACCTTGGGGTGACCATAACACCGAGCACATCACCGGAGGCACACATCAACCAAATAACCGCTGCAGCATACGGGCGCCTGGCAAACCTTAGAATAGCGTTCCGATACCTTAATAAGGAATCGTTCAAGACACTGTACACTGTGTATGTTAGGCCCATACTGGAGTATGCAGCACCAGTCTGGAACCCACACCTGGTCAAGCACGTCAAGAAGTTAGAGAAAGTACAAATGTTTGCAACAAGGCTAGTCCCAGAGCTCAAAGGAATGTCGTACGAGGAAAGGTTAAGGGAAATCGGACTGACGACACTGGAGGACAGAAGGGTCAGGGAAGACATGATAACAACATACAAGATACTGCGGGGAATAGACAAGGTGGACAGAGATAGGATGTTCCAGAGAGGGGACACAGGGACAAGGGGTCACAACTGGAAGCTGAGGACTCAGACGAGTCACAGGGACGTTAGGAAGTATTTCTTCAGTCATAGAGTTGTCAGCAAGTGGAATAGCCTAGCAAGTGAAGTAGTGGAGGCAGGAACCATACATAGTTTTAAGAAGAGGTATGACAAAGCTCAGGAAGCAGAGAGAGAGAGAGGACCCAGTAGCGATCAGTGAAGAGGCGGGGCCAGGAGCTGAGTCTCGACCCCTGCAACCACAATTAGGTGAGTACACATACACACACGCATAGATACACACACACATACACAGACACACACACACACACACACACACACACACACACACACACACACACACACACACACACACACACACACACACACAAATATATATATATATCTATATATATATATATATATATATATATATATATATATATATATATATATATATGTATATATATATATATGACAGGGTGGATTGGGGGGCAATGTGGCAGATGTTGCAGGTGTATGGTGTAGGAGGTAGGTTATTGAAAGCAGTGAAGAGTTTTTACGAGGATAGTGAGGCTCAAGTTAGAGTATGTAGGAAAGAGGGAAATTATTTCCCAGTAAAAGTAGGCCTTAGACAAGGATGTGTGATGTCACCGTGGTTGTTTAATATATTTATAGATGGGGTTGTAAGAGAAGTAAATGCGAGGGTCTTGACAAGAGGCGTGGAGTTAAAAGATAAAGAATCACACATAAAGTGGGAGTTGTCACAGTTGCTCTTTGCTGATGACACTGTGCTCTTGGGAGATTCTGAAGAGAAGTTGCAGAGATTGGTGGATGAATTTGGTAGGGTGTGCAAAAGAAGAAAATTAAAAGTGAATACAGGAAAGAGTAAGGTTATGAGGATAACAAAAAGATTAGGTGATGAAAGATTGGATATCAGATTGGAGGGAGAGAGTATGGAGGAGGTGAATGAATTCAGATATTTGGGAGTGGACGTGTCAGCGGATGGGTCTATGAAAGATGAGGTGAATCATAGAATTGATGAGGGGAAAAGGGTGAGTGGTACACTAAAGAGTCTGTGGAGACAAAGAACTTTGTCCTTGGAGGCAAAGAGGGGAATGTATGAGAGTATAGTTTTACCAACGCTCTTGTATGGGTGTGAAGCATGGGTGATGAATGTTGCAGCGAGGAGAAGGCTGGAGGCAGTGGAGATGTCATGTCTGAGGGCAATGTGTGGTGTGAATATAATGCAGAGAATTCGTAGTTTGGAAGTTAGAAGGAGGTGCGGGATTACCAAAACTGTTGTCCAGAGGGCTGAGGAAGGGTTGTTGAGGTGGTTTGGACATGTAGAGAGAATGGAGCGAAACAGAGTGACTTCAAGAGTGTATCAGTCTGTAGTGGAAGGAAGGCGGGGTAGGGGTCGGCCTAGGAAAGGTTGGAGGGAGGGGGTAAAGGAGGTTTTGTGTGCGAGGGGCTTGGACTTCCAGCAGGCATGCGTGAGCGTGTTTGATAGGAGTGAAAGGAGACAAATGTTTTTTAATATTTGACGTGCTGTTGGAGTGTGAGCA
>NC_091312.1:11844183-11869183 GCF_038502225.1 Cherax quadricarinatus
TATATATATATATATATATATATATATATATATATATATATATATATATATATATATATATATATATATATATATATATATATATGTGATATATGCCTTCTCTTTTAAGACTTTCAATATTAAAGTTGTATTTAAAAATCTTGATACAGTAAAAAAACTTTTGATAAAGAATTCCCCCCAAAATGCTGACGAATGTGTCTATAAGATTCCTTGTAAAATTTGCGATGAAGTTTATTACGGTTAAACTGGTAAAAGTCTCGAACTTAGATTAAAACAACATAAATATAGCATTAGAACTGGACAAGATTCCAGTGCTCTATTTATTCTTGTGAGAGACTTTAACCATCCAATTGATTTTCAAAAAGTTGAGAAAGTTGTATCAAGCAAGTCCATGGTTGACAGAAATATAATTGAATCTTGTTTCATAAAAAGCAGTTTTGAAAATAATATGAATATTTCCTTAGGTTTGTATGAATTAGATTCATTTATAATTAATAAAATTTGGTTAGAGTTTAATAATACATTGGACAAATAATAAACCTTATTTCTTGGGTAGAATGATTTGTTGGTGGGTTGTCGTGAGGACCTGTCTAGTTGGACCAGCGGACCTACGGCAGTGTTCGTCTTTTCTTATGAGTCCGGTATTGTCCCACGTCAGGTGTTTCTTTGTTGTGGGAGTTGACTGTGAGGTGTAGTCTAAGCCCTTTAATTGCCTTCCTTTGATGTATTACTTTCATAGTTCCTTGACAATGTGAGTAGTCACGAAAGCGCTTGGAATTTCACTACTCTTTCACAGTGGTTGTTTTGCATATATATATATATATATATATATATATATATATATATATATGTATATATATATATATATATATACATATATATATATATATATATATATATATATATATATATATATATATATATATATATATATATATATATATATATATATACACATATATATAGGATGGGGTCCACCTCTGGTGTAAATTGTGGGACCCATAGCCTCGGAGAAGTGGATAAAAAAGCTTCAAGGAAAAATATTTGGATTTCTTCCTGAAGCCGTTTGAATATTCCACTTCCCCTACCATCCCATCTTTTCATATTTATTTTCTTTTACTAATAGGAATATTTTATTACATAATATGGTACAGAAGATTTAAGAGATACATTATTGATATAAAGGTGGCATATACGGTACATGTTGTTACGTGTGTATCACCGAACTGCGTACCTTGTCCTAAGGTTCGTAGGTTCGAGTCTCCTTCAGCCAGAGATCAGTGTTTATATATATATATATATATATATATATATATATATATATATATATATATATATATATATATATATATATATATATATATATATATATATATATATATATATATATATATATATATATATATATATACATTTTTTTTTCAACAAACCGGCCGTATCCCACCGAGGCAGGGTGGCCCAAAAAGAAAAACGAGAGTTTCTCTTTTTAAATTTAGTAATTTATACGGGAGAAGGGGTTACTAGCTCCTTGCTCCCGGCATTTTAGTCGCCTCTTACAACACGCATGGCTTACGGAGGAAGAATTCTGTTCCACTTCCCCATGGAGGTAATAGGAAATAAACAAGAACTAGAAAGAAAATAGAAGAAAACCCAATGGGGTGTGTATATATATGCTTGTACATGTATGTGTAGTGTGACCTAAGTGTAAGTAGAAGTAGCAAGACGTACCTGAAATCTTGCATGCGTATGAGACAGAAAAAAAAGACACCAGCAATCCTACCATCGTGTAAAACAATTACAGGCTTCAGTTTTACACTTACCTGGCAGGACGGTAGTACCTCCCTGGGCGGTTGCTGTCTACCAACCTACTACCTAGGATATATATATACATAATATATATATATATATATATATATATGTATATATATATATATATATATATATATATATATATATATATATATATATGTATGTATATATATATATATATATATATATATATATATATATATATTTATATATATATATATATATATATATATATATATATATATATATATATATATAAATGTATGTATATATATATATATATATATATATATATATATATATATATATATATATTTATATATATATATATATATATATATATATATATATATATATATATATATATATATATATATATATATATATATATATATATATATATATATATATATATATATATATATATATATATATATATATATATATATATATATATATATATATATATATATATATATATATACATAATGCAATGCCTAATAAGACGAACTTCCTTAAAAATCGACTTATATATATATATATATATATATATATATATATATATATATATATATATATATATATATATATATATATATATATATATACATAATGCAGTGCCTAATAAGATGAACTTTCTTAAAAATCGACTTTACCCCAAAAAATTCTTAAAAATTGATAGATATATTAATAGATATTTATTTATACAGTTGTGTATGCAGTGACTGAGCTACAGCTCCTGAACCCCGACTCTTAACATTAAATCAACTGGTGTGTTTGCATTGAGGGACACACAACTCTCGGTGTATATATTCCGAAATATACACGTCTCGGTATATATATATACCAAGATACACTGTGTGTATATTCTCAAAGGTATATACGTCACATGTCAGTGTACATTTCCACATGAATATTGCATATATTTCTCATAAAATAAATAATTATGCCATAATGTTTTCTCCTCACGTTGACTATTCATATGTAAAATGAGTTCATTTACGGTTCAATTAACGTTGCTAATAAGCATTGATTCATTAACATTATATATTATTATTGTTAATGAAACATGGCGATCAACTGAATCGTGTTGGTGTGGAAAATGTTCAACTGAACGTTTTTCGAAAGTATTCTTGTGACTTGAATAATAGGTAGGCAGTAGAGTACCTGTAGGAGATTGCATGTAGAGGATTAGCCGTAGACTACCTGTAGACGATTAATCATGTTTACTTGTAGATGATCCCGGGATCATCACCCTCGCGGCCCGGTCCCAGACCAGACCAGGAGAAAGCCGATAAAGGGTCTATGAATCATAAACAATGCAACTGTTAAACGTAATGACGTGTCGCCGCTAAGGGACTCTGTCGTTAAACAACAGGTTTCGTTTACGTCTTTGATTCAGTTCTATGATGTCCATCTGTGCTTGTCTGCCCTGCACGATTTTAGTCGATCTATCGGGTAATTGTTTTGCAGATCCAACTGGCTTATAGTAGTGAATAAACAAAACTGGTCCGCAGAAGAGGATTTTGTTGGAACAAAACTTGGTTCTGTTGTAGAGTTTTTTCAAGTCTTGACTCGGTGGAGCTGAACACAGAGCGAAACGTTGTCCTTATGAAGGCATCTTCTGCAACTTGTGTGTTTGTCTCCACATTTGTTTGTAGTACGTCGTTTTGTCAGGTCCGTCGTGGGTTCTGATAAGGACGTTGTGGCATCAGACAAATATTTGAGAGCGTTCATCTCTTCTTAATGAAGTGAGAGGAGAAGGAGGAGGAGGAGGAGCCAGGCAGAGCGTGTAGTCACGTTACTGTGAGGAGGAAGCTGATGGGAGCTTCTCACTGCCCCCTCATCTCCTCCTATCCAAGCATTTTTCCCACAAAAAAATAGGCCGTTAATATTTTTCATTTGTAATTATCATGATCAGTCTACCCATTGTTTATATACATTTTACTTAGAACTTGAATTCTTCTAGCAGGCCTAGTAATTTAGAGCATGCAGGCATTGTTAAAAGGTTCACTTGTTCTTCAGACCAAATATGAGAATGGGGAAGAAATATGATCTAAGTGACTTTGACCGTGGAATAATTGTTTGTGCCCGGCTGAGTGGTTTGAGTATTTCAGAAACTGCTAATCTCCTGGGATTTTCACAACAATCTATAGAGTTTATAAAGAATGGTGAGAAAAACACAAAACACTGGTTGAGCGGCAGTTCTGTGGGCACAAACGCTTTGTTAATGCAAAGGTCAGAGGAGAATGGCTGGACTGGTTGAAGCTCACAAGAAGACGACAGCAACTTAAATAACCATTAGTTATCATAGTTGTATATAAAAGAGCATATCTGAACGCACAAGTCGAACCTTGAAGTGAATGGTCTACAGCAGCAGCTTATTACACTGGGTTCCACTCCTGCCAGCTACATTAAGCACTGGCTCACAAAAACTGGACAGATGAAGAGTGTAAAAACGTCTGCTCTGACGAATTACGATTTCTGCTGCAATATGCAGATAGTAGGGTCAGAAATTTGGCTTAAACCTTTGGGACGTGGTGAGACGTAAGATTCATAGCACGAATGTGCAGCCGACAAGTCTGCGGCAACTGCTTGATGCTATCATATCAATATGGACCAGGATCTCTAAGGAATGCTTCCAGCAACTTGTTGACCATGCCACGAAGAATTCAGGCTCCTCTGGGTAAATAGGAGCTACCTTACCCAGTACTAGAAGGGTGTACCTAATAAAGTGACCACTGAGTGTATATGTAAATTTCTCCAAAATTCTGTTTTAAGAAGAACTGGAGTTTCTTATACCCTTGCAAAGATGTGACTCACAATGTACGACTAACACCCAGGTACCTATTTACCACAAGGTGAAAACAGTAACATTTGTAAAGAGAAATACCAACGAGTCACTTCCTGCCTGGGTATCCAAACCGGGATTTCTTGGATTTTCAAATCAAAGGCTCTGACTACTAGGCTACAAGTGACTCTTTCTTCCTATGTGATACATGGGGAGGTCAGAGTCTGGAAAAAAATGAAGAGAAGACATCTTGAAAACTGCATCCCTTCGTCTGTCTGTCCGTCTGTCTGTCTGTCTGTCTGTCTGTCTGTCGGTCTGTCCCTGTCTGTCCCTGTCTGTCCCTGTCTCCCTCTTTATTATAATTTTGTCTTTAAGGAAGAGCTCGTAACATACACGAATTCATACCACATTATTTTTCTTTCAAAAGCGTCTTATTGCGTGTGTGTCTGTCTCAGGATAAGGTTTCAGACCTTACCCCTGACGAAGACGTATGTGCAGCGTACGTCTTAGTCAGGGGGAAGGTCTGAAGATTGTTGTTCTCGGGGAATGATCTGGCGTGAACATCTTTCTCAGGGGAAGATCTGACGTCATTATATAAATGATTTAGAAAGTCGACAACTTGATTAATGAGACACTTGCTCAACGCAAGTGTATCTTTATCGTGGAAACGTTTCACCAGCAGCAATAAAGATACCCAAGCGTTGAGCATGTGTCTCCTTAATCAAGATCTGGAGTGCACATCTTTCTCAAGAACATTTCTGGCGTGCTATCAGAGAGGGTCAGAGAGAAGGACAATCCCCTTGAAAGGGGCAATAGACTGATCTCATCGCTGGAAGCTCACATAAAGTGGATAACCTCGGCTGGGGGCAGTGCTGGCAAATATGAAAACAGTTTTAAGGAATCTCAACAAGGCTTCTATCATAATAAATACTTGCTCCCAGTGCTTTATTTTTTCAGCATATCCATAGATAAGTCACTCAGAGATAAAAACGTGTAGTAAAGAGTAAATGTTGGTTAGACGACGTTTTGCTCAATTTTGGCCAAACGAAGGGAGAGAACATCTCACATAAAACCGATCCATGGAGTATGTATGGAACATTTGCCCTAAGCACACGAGAAAGCTTGAGTATAGCCAGAGGTCTCCATCCAGGTTAGTTCAATATCTGCATCCAGGTTAGTTCAATATCTGCATCCAGGTTAGTTCAATATCTGCATCCAGGTTAGACACAAGAATTGATCAGTCTTACAACTCTGTAGACAACGACTTTGAGATGACATAGTCACGATATACAAGGGACTCAAAGACACTAACAAACGGGGAAAAATAAAGAATGTTTGGAATGGTCACAACATACTCAGGATACTAAGAAAAGAGGATAAAGATAATATCTGACATGGTCATAACAAAGAAAATGCTTAAGAGATACAGACATTGGGAAAACAATGTTCTACAAGGGTTTGACAAAGCTCTTGGAGCAGGGGGAAAATGGACATAGCAACGACCAACGAAGAGGCGGGGCCAGGAGCTCCGAATGGACCCCTGAAATCACAAATAGGTGAGTACAGTTGAAAACTAAATGAACCAATGTTGTATAAAATTTCAGTGTGAGGGTAGTGAGTGGGAGGACTCACGAGAGCAAGAACTAGTGAGTGAGAGGAACTTACGAGGAAGGAGTGAGAGGAGACATGAGGGCAGGAAGTAGTGAGTATCGAGCTTAGTAAATATATATATATATATATATATATATATATATATATATATATATATATATATATATATATATATATATATATATATATATATATAATATATATATATATATATATATATATATATATATATATATATATATATATATATATATATATATATATATATATATATATATATATATATATATATATATATATATGTGTGTGTGTGTGTGTGTGTGTCTTGCCGAATATGTAAAACTGGTCAGTTAGCAAGAACTCATTTAAAATTAAGTCCTTTCTAAAAATTTCTCTAATACGTTTAAAGATATATTTTTTTCATTAATGTTGATGTAAAAATTTATAATTTTGCACCAAAAGGAACTTAGAAAACTTACCTAACCTTATTATAACAAGAACAATTTATTTTAGCCTAACCCAACTAAATATATTTTAGATTTGTATACAATAATTTAATACTAAACAAACACAATCAAATATATTTTTTCCATTAGGTTCAGAATGATTTTGGCGAAATTATTGCATATACAAATTTTCACTTGTCTTATATGGCAAGATGAGCGCTGTTATTTAAGCCAAGATCGCAAGTTCTGCCTATTCGGCACGACATATATATATATATATATATATATATATATATATATATATATATATATATATATATATATATATATATATATATATATATATATATATATATATATATATATATATATATATATATATATATATATATATATATATATATATATATATATATATATATATATATATATATATATATATATATATATATATATATATATATATATATATATATATATATATATATATATATATATATATATATATATATCTCATCTTAGAAAGAGAGAGAAAGAGAGAGAGAGAGAGACATGGAGGATGGAGGGAAGGAGTGAGGGAGGTAACCATATAGTATGAGAGTGAGAAAGAGGAAAGATAGCGGCGTGGTATTTTCCTCCTATCTTTGTCTGCTAGAGACCAGTGACCTCTGGCGTGAGACACAAACATTCGTCCTTTGATCTTATCCTACGCTGAGGCTTCACCGTTTATGTAACTTATGCCTTTCTTTACTGGTAGACTCTAAGTTAACTAGAGGGAACGTAAACATTAGGATAACATTGAGAATAAACACTAAGATAATATAGGTTCCGTCAAATATAACATTACAGATTATAATAATTCATTTTTCCAATTAGACTAATCGTTACTAAAAGGGGGCGTCGTCATGCCGGTAAAAGACTCTTGATCCAAAGAAATTGGTGTTATCCTCCTCTCTTTGTTGGCTCGAACCCGATTACTTCTTCTTCCCTAGAAGCTGTATAACCCCTACTACTTTACGGCTTCCCAAGAATGATTAATAATATAATTATAATAATAGCAATAATACAGTAGTAGTAGTAGTAGTAGTAGTAGTAGTAGTAGTAGTAGTAGTAGTAGTAGTAGTAGTAGTAGTAGTAGTAATAATAATAATAATAATAATAATAATAATAATAATAATAATAATAAATAATAATGTTACTACTACTACTACTACTACTACTACTACTACTACTACTACTACTACTACTACTACTACTAATAATAATAATAATAATAATAATAATAATAATAATAATAATAATCATCATAACAATGTTGAATATGGTATAAAATACCGCCAAGGTGAAGATTAAGATACATGCACAACAGTTGGGTATCTTTATTGATGAAACGTTTCGCTTACACAGTAGACTTCTTCAGTCAAATATAGAGGCAGCAGCAGTAGTAAAATAATAATTTAATCAGTCCTTCAATTATGGAGAAAAAGTTGAAGGGCTGAATACATCACCTTTATTTCCCTAGAATTGTTATATCAGTATTTGACTGAAGAAACCTAGAGTGTACGTGAAGCCTTTCAATAATAATAATAATAATAATAATAATAATAATAATAATAATAATAATAATAATAATAATAATAATAATAATAATAATAAAAACAATAATAATAATAATAATAATAATAATAATAATAATAATAATAATAATAATAATAATAATAATAATAATAATAATAATAATAATAATAATAATAATAATAATAATAATAATGATAATAATAACTCTCACAGCTAAATTAATGAGCTGTTCCTCTGATATTACCTTCTACATAAAATATTTACACTTGTACTCCCATGTGTGTACATGGGAGTACATATACATATGTGTGTGTGTGTGTGTGTGTGTGTGTGTCGTGCCGAATAGGTAAAACTTGTGATTTTGGCTTAAATAGCAACGCTCTTCTTGCCGAATAAAACAAGAAAAAATTTGCGTATGCAATAATTTCGCGAAAATCATTCTTAGTCTAACGAAAAACAAATATAATTCATTGTATTAGTTTATTATTAAATTATTTTAAACGTATCAAAAAATATATTTAGTTGGATTAGGCTAAATTGAAATGAGCTTTTTATAATAAGGTTAGGTAAGCTTTCTAATTTTTTTTGGTACAAAATTATTAAATTTTACATTAACATAAATGAGAAAATATATCATAAAACGTATATGAATTTTTTTTACAAAGGACTTAATTTTAAATGAGTTCTTGCTAATTGACCAATTTTTCCTATTCGGCAAGACATTATATACATATATATATATATATATATATATATATATATATATATATATATATATATATATATATATATATATATATATATATATATATATATATATATATATATATATATATATATATATATATATATATATATATATACACAGTCTAGGAAGATGTTACGGAGTACTGCAAAAAAATATTTATATAAAATAACGCTCCATATATAATGTCATTTTCCTGTAGTATACTGAAAGCAGACGTGTATTATTCCGTGAAAGCGAACGCGTTTTATTCCTGTCAGTCAGGTAGTGGCCAGGACAGGAGCAGATGAGAGGTGTGTTTAGTTCAGTACGAGTCGGGTAACGGGGGTAAAAACATCATGTTTGGGCGGTAGTTTGAGTAGGTAATTTTGGTAAATTTTTTAGTGTATACCATAAGTGTTTGTGTTTAAGTGCTCTTATGTTTATTTGTAAAGCCCTAGTATGCAGGGGCCTGTGTTTTGGAGAGTATTTAATGTTTCCACTGTAGGCTATGTAGGCTGCAGAAAGGGGGGCTGTCATTTTAGGTTTTTTGTAGTACTTATAACTTGTATATAAGTTACTATTATTATTATATATATTTTTGTATAGGTGAGTTTGTTTGTCCTTCCATATACTATATTAATTATCTGCACTCATGCTTCAATATTTAATATGAGTACATGCTGGCCCAAGGTTTTCTATCTTTTTCAGAGTAATTTTTTAACCCCTAGACAGCAGTGTGAGCAGCCTTTAGGAGCCAGGAACATTTTATTTAAGTTACCACATCAAGTCGTAACAGAAGAGAGACAAGGACAGAGACAGCAGAAGACAACCCGAGAAGAGCAGAGCGACAAGTGAAAGCACACACAGAACCACTCTCAGAACCCGACAGCCAAACACGCTATCCCAACACAAACCACAATCCACACTTACAGCCCCCACCCTACACTACGTTGTAGAATCCCACAGCACACTGCCAGGTCCCCCACCCCCACAGACCCCCAGAACACAGTGTCGTAGAGGAAACTGAAGATATGGTACACCAACTCTTATGGAATAACGAATAAGTGGGAGGAGTGGTACGAAAGAGTCAAAGATGCATCACCGGACATCATAGCTCGCACAGAAACCAAGCTCACAGGAATGATAACAGATGCCATCTTTCCAATGGGATATGAGATCCTGAGGAAAGAGAGAGGGAACAGACGGGGGTGGAGGAGCGGCACTGCTTATCAAAATCCCATTGGTTTTTGATGAGCTGGAGAGGGGAGACAGAGGAGAAGCAAGAGACTACATTACAGGAACACTTCAGTCTGGAGGTCCCAAGGTGGTAATTGCAGTGATGTATAGCCCACCACAGAACAGCAGGAGGCCAAGGCAAGAGTATGATGAGAGTAATAGAGCGATGGTTGACACACTGGGTGAAGTGGCCAGAAGGGCTCATGCGTGTAGGGCAAACTGCTGTGGGTGACTTCGATCAGAAGGAAATCGACTGGGAGAACCTGGAGCCACATGGGGGCCCAGGAACGTGAAGGGCTAAGATGGAGGTAGCACTGGAAAACCTCAGGCACCAACACGTAAGGGACACTATCAGAGAGAGAGAATGAACCAGCAAGACTGGACCTAGTATTCACCTTGAGTAGTGAAGATATTGAGAACATCACATATGAAAGATCCCTCGGAGCCAGTGACCACGTGGTTCTGAGCATCGAATATATAGTAGTTACAAGTGGAGAGGGAAGCAGGAAGGGTTGGACGAATGAAGCCAAACTACAAGAGAGGGAACTACACAGGCATGGAGAATTTCCTGCACGGGGTTCAATGGGACAGAGAACTGGCAGGGAAGTCTGTAAACGAGATGATGCAATATGTACCAACAATATGCAAAGAAGCCGAGGAGAGGTTTGTACCCAAGGACAACAGAAATAACGAGAAAGCGAGGATGAGCCCTTGGTTCACCCAAAGGTGTAGAGAGGCCAAAACCAAGTGTACTAGAGAATGGAAGAAGTATAGAAGGCAAAGGATCCAAAAGAATAAGGAGAGCAGTCGTAGAGCTAGAAATGAATATGCAGAGGTAAGAAGGGAGGCCCAACGACAATACGAAAATGACACAGCAGCGAAAGCCAAATCTGACTCGAAGCTGTTGAACAGCCACATCAGGAGGAAAACAATAGTCAAATACCAGGTAATCAGGTTGAGGAAGGAAGGGAGTTCAGAAGAAACGACCGCGAAGTAAGTGAGGAGCTCAACATGAGATTCAAAGAAGTGCTCACAGAGGAGACAGAAGGGACTCCAGAAAGTCAGAGAGGTGGGGTAAGCCATCAAGTGTTAGACACAATACATACAACCGAGGAAGAAGTGAAGAGGCTGCGAGCTAGATACCTCAAAGGCGATGGGGCCGGATAATATCTCTCCATGGGTCCTGAGAGAGGAAGCAGACTCAGATGAATCACATGGATGTTAGGAAGTATTTCTTCAGTCACAGAGTTGTCAGGAAGTGGAATAATCTGGGGAGTGATGTAGTGGAGGCAGGATCCATACATAGCTTTAAGAAGAGATTAATAATATAATTATAATAATAGCAATAATACAGTAGTAGTAGTAGTAGTAGTAGTAGTAGTAGTAGTAGTAGTAGTAGTAGTAGTAGTAGTAGTAGTAGTAGTAGTAGTAGTAGTAGTAATAATAATAATAATAATGATAATAATAATAATAAAAAAAAATTATAATGTTACTTCTACTACTACTACTACTACTACTACTACTACTACTACTACTACTACTACTACTAATAATAATAATAATAATAATAATAATAATAATAATAATAATAATCATAACAATGTTGAAAATGGTATAAAATACCGCCAAGGTGAAGATTAAGATACATGTACAACAGTTGGGTATCTTTATTGATGAAACGTTTCGCTTACACAGTAGACTTCTTCAGTCAAATATAGAGGCAGCAGCAGTAGTAAAATAATAATTTAATCAATAATAATAATAATAATAATAATAATAATAATAATAATAATAATAATAATAATAATAATAATAATAATAATAATAATAAAAACAATAATAATAATAATAATAATAATAATAATAATAATAATAATAATAATAATAATAATAATAATAATAACAATAATAATAATAATAATAATAATAATAATAATAATAATAATAATAATAATAATAATAATAATGATAATAATAACTCTCACAGCTAAATTAATGAGCTGTTCCTCTGATATTACCTTCTACATAAAATATTTACACTTGTACTCCCATGTGTGTACATGGGAGTACATATACATATGTGTGTGTGTGTGTGTGTGTGTGTGTGTCGTGCCGAATAGGTAAAACTTGTGATTTTGGCTTAAATAGCAACGCTCTTCTTGCCGAATAAAGCAAGAAAAAATTTGTGTATGCAATAATTTCGCGAAAATCATTCTTAGTCTAACGAAAAACAAATATATTTCATTGTATTAGTTTATTATTAAATTATTTTAAACGTATCAAAAAATATATTTAGTTGGATTAAGCTAAATTGAAATGAGCTTTTTATAATAAGGTTAGGTAAGCTTTCTAATTTTTTTTGGTACAAAATTATTAAATTTTACATTAACATAAATGAGAAAATATATCATATAACGTATATGAATTTTTTTTACAAAGGACTTAATTTTAAATGAGTTCTTGGTAATTGACCAATTTTTCCTATTCGGCAAGACATTATATACATATATGTATATATATATATATATATATATATATATATATATATATATATATATATATATATATATATATATATATATATATATGTATATATATATATAAATATATATATATATATATATATATATATATATATATATATATATATATATATATATATATATATATATATATATATATATATATATATATATATATATATATATATATATATATATATATACACACACACACGCACACATACACACACAGTCTAGGAAGATGTTACGGAGTACTGCAAAAAAATATTTATATAAAATAACGCTCCATATATAATGTCATTTTCCTGTAGTATACTGAAAGCAGACGTGTATTATTCCGTGAAAGCGAACGCGTTTTATTCCTGTCAGTCAGGTAGTGGCCAGGACAGGAGCAGATGAGAGGTGTGTTTAGTTCAGTACGAGTCGGGTAACGGGGGTAAAAACATCATGTTTGGGCGGTAGTTTGAGTAGGTAATTTTGGTAAATTTTTTAGTGTATACCATAAGTGTTTGTGTTTAAGTGCTCTTATGTTTATTTGTAAAGCCCTAGTATGCAGGGGCCTGTGTTTTGGAGAGTATTTAATGTTTCCACTGTAGGCTATGTAGCCTGCAGAAAGGGGGGCTGTCATATTAGGTTTTTTGTAGTACTTATAACTTGTATATAAGTTACTATTATTATTATATATATTTTTGTATAGGTGAGTTTGTTTGTCCTTCCATACACTATATTAATTATCTGCACTCATGCTTCATTATATAATATGAGTACATGCTGGCCCAAGGTTTTCTATCTTTTTCAGAGTAATATTTTAACCCCTAGACAGCAGTGTGAGCAGCCTTTAGGAGCCAGGAACATTTTATTTAAGTTACCACATCAAGTCGTAACAGAAGAGAGACAAGGATAGAGACAGCAGAGGACAACCCGAGAAGAGCAGAGCAACAAGTGAAAGCACACACAGAACCACTCTCAGAACCCGACAGCCAAACACGCTATCCCAACACAAACCACAATCCACACTTACAGCCCCCACCCTACACTACGTTGTAGAATCCCACAGCACACTGCCAGGTCCCCCACCCCCACAGACCCCCAGAACACAGTGTCGTAGAGGAAACTGAAGATATGGTACACCAACTCTTATGGAATAACGAATAAGTGGGAGGAGTGGTACGAAAGAGTCAAAGATGCATCACCGGACATCATAGCTCGCACAGAAACCAAGCTCACAGGAATGATAACAGATGCCATCTTTCCAATGGAATATGAGATCCTGAGGAAAGAGAGAGGGAACAGACGGGGGTGGAGGAGCGGCACTGCTTATCAAAATCCCATTGGTTTTTGATGAGCTGGAGAGGGGAGACAGAGGAGAAGCAAGAGACTACATTACAGGAACACTTCAGTCTGGAGGTCCCAAGGTGGTAATTGCAGTGATGTATAGCCCACCACAGAACAGCACGAGGCCAAGGCAAGAGTATGATGAGAGTAATAGAGCGATGGTTGACACACTGGGTGAAGTGGCCAGAAGGGCTCATGCGTGTAGGGCAAACTGCTGTGGGTGACTTCGATCAGAAGGAAATCGACTGGGAGAACCTGGAGCCACATGGGGGCCCAGGAACGTGAAGGGCTAAGATGGAGGTAGCACTGGAAAACCTCAGGCACCAACACGTAAGGGACACTATCAGAGAGAGAGAATGAACCAGCAAGACTGGACCTAGTATTCACCTTGAGTAGTGAAGATATTGAGAACATCACATATGAAAGATCCCTCGGAGCCAGTGACCACGTGGTTCTGAGCATCGAATATATAGTAGTTACAAGTGGAGAGGGAAGCAGGAAGGGTTGGACGAATGAAGCCAAACTACAAGAGAGGGAACTACACAGGCATGAAGAATTTCCTGCACGGGGTTCAATGGGACAGAGAACTGGCAGGGAAGTCTGTAAACAAGATGATGGAATATGTAATAACAATATGCAAAGAAGCCGAGGAGAGGTTTGTACCCAAGGACAACAGAAATAACGAGAAAGCGAGGATGAGCCCTTGGTTCACCCAAAGGTGTAGAGAGGCCAAAGCCAAGTGTACTAGAGAGTGGAAGAAGTATAGAAGGCAAAGGATCCAAAAGAATAAGGAGAGCAGTCGTAGAGCTAGAAATGAATATGCAGAGGTAAGAAGGGAGGCCCAACGGCAATACGAAAATGACACAGCAGCGAAAGCCAAATCTGACTCGAGGCTGTTGAACAGCCACATCAGGAGGAAAACAATAGTCAAATACCAGGTAATCATGTTGAGGAAGGAAGGGAGTTCAGAAGAAACGACCGCGAAGTAAGTGAGGAGCTCAACATGAGATTCAAAGAAGTGCTCACAGAGGAGACAGAAGGGACTCCAGAAAGTCAGAGAGGTGGGGTAAGCCATCAAGTGTTAGACACAATACTTACAACCGAGGAAGAAGTGAAGAGGCTGCGAGCTAGATACCTCAAAGGCGATGGGGCCGGATAATATCTCTCCATGGGTCCTGAGAGAGGAAGCAGACTCAGATGAATCACATGGATGTTAGGAAGTATTTCTTCAGTCACAGAGTTGTCAGGAAGTGGAATAATCTGGGGAGTGATGTAATGGAGGCAGGATCCATACATAGCTTTAAGAAGAGATATGTTAAAGGTCATGGAGCAGGAAGAGTGACTTAGCAGCGACCAGAAAAGAGGCAGGGCCAGGAGCTATGACTCGACCTCTGCAACCACAACTTGGTGAGTGCAACTAGGTGAGGACAGTCTGTTTAAATGAGGTTTTCCTACAGTATGTTGGTCATAATCTCAGAATAGTCTTGCCATTCCAGTTATCTATATGGGGGAGGTGTTATGTGTTATGAGAGGTGTTATATATGAAGAGAGGTGTTAGATATGAAGGGTGGTGTTATATTTGAATGGAGGTGATATATGTCTTAGTCAGTTCCCCCAAAGATGACTCTGAACCACACAGGCATCTTTTCTCTACACTTCCATTGCGCTTTGACGAAGGGTTCCCAACCTGCCATAATTCCTAATGATCTGCGAGACCGATCACGTGTTAAGGTTCTGGATGAACGCAGTACCTGTACCGAGCAGAATATACAGACAAGTATGTGAATAAGCGACTATGTTCGGTTAAAGTCATTTTACCGAAAAGACGTTTCACCCACCAGGGACTTTATCAATAAATTATATTGCTTAGTTTTTAAATAGCTCAGTAATCTGCCCCGAAGTTTGGTGGATGAGGTTTAACACATCACAACTTCTTTGCCTAGACTTGTGACATCAGTTGCCAACATACTTAAACTCATTGAGTAAACACTTCCCACCAGCTTCCATTACTTTGGCATCTACATAATCGTTCAGGTAGTTTTTGACTGTATCTTTCTTTCTTCACTGTGATAATAAACATGGGAGGCACAGATTATAGTCTGCATAGAGATGTTCCGTAAATACACACACACACACGCACATACATACATATATGTGTGTGTGTGTGTGTGTGTGTGTGTGTGTGTGTGTGTGTGTGTGTGTGTGTGTGTGTGTGTGTGTGTGTGTGTGTGTGTGTGTGTGTGTGTGTGTATGTGTGTGTGCGTGTGTGTGTACTCACCTATTTGTACTCACCTATTTGTGGTTGCAGCGGTCGAGTCATAGCTCCTGGCCTCCCCTCTTCACTGATTGCTACTAGGTCATCTCTCTCCCTGCTCCATGAGCTTTATCAAACCGCTGACTACTCTATGACTGAAGAAATACTTCCTAACATCCCTTTGACTCATCAGAGTCTTCAACTTTCATTTGTGACCTCTTGTTTCTGTGTCCCATCTCTGGAACATTCCGTCTTTGTCCACCTTGTCTATTCCGCGCAGTATTTTATATGTCTTTATCATGTCTCCCCTGACCCTCCTGTCCTCCAGTGTCGTTAGGCCGATTTCCCTTAAACTTTCTTCGTAGGACAATCCCCCTTAGCTCTGGGATTAGTCTTGTTGCAAACCTTTGCACTTTCTCTAATTTCTTGACGTGCTTGACCAGGTGTGGATTCCAAACTGATGCTGCATACTCCAATATGGGCCTGACGTAAATGGTGTACAGAGTTTTGAACGATTCCTTACTGAGATATCGGAACACTATCCTTAGGTTTGCCAGACGCCCGTACACTGCAGTAGTTATTTGATTGATGTGCTTCTCAGGAGATGTACTTGGTGTTATATTCACCCCCAGATCTTTTTCCTTGAGTGAGGTTTGCAATCTTTGGCCACCTAGACTATACTGTGTCTGCGGTCTTCTTTGCCCTTCCCCAATCTTCATGACTTTGCATTTGGCAGGGTTAAATTCAAGGAGCCAGTTGCTGGACCAAGCTTGTAGCCTGTCCAGGTCTCTTTTTAGTCCTGCCTGATCCTCGACCGATTTGATTCTCCTCATTAACTTCACATCATCTGCAAACAAGAACAGTTTTGAGTCTATCCCTTCCGTTATGTCATTCACATATACCAAAAACAGCACAGGCCCTAGGACTGACCCCAGTGGAACCCCGCTGGTCACAGGCGCCCACTATGACACCTCGTCACGTACCATGACTCGTTGTTGCCTCCCTGTCAGGTATTCTCTGATCCATTGCAGTGCCTTTCCTGTTATGTGTTCCTGATCCTCTGGCTTTTGCAGTAACCTCTTGTGAGGAAATGTGTCGAAGGCCTTCTTGCAGTCCAAGAAAATGCAGTTTATCCACCCCTCTCTCTCTTGTCATAAAACTCCAGTAGGTTTGTGACACAGGATTTTCTTTCCCTGAAATCGTGCTGGTTGTCGATTATAATACACTTGATTCTTTCCAGGTGCTCCACCACTCTCCTCCTGATGATCTTCTCCATGACATTGCATACTATACACGTTAGTGACACAGGTCTGTAGTTTAATGCTTCACGTCTGTCTCCTTTTTTTAAAAATTGGGACTACATTTGCCATCTTCCATACCTCAGGGAGTTGCCCAGTTTCAGTGGATGTGTTGAAGATCTTTGTTAATGGCACACACAGCATCTCTGCTCCCTCTCTAAGGACCCACGGAGAGATGTCTGGTCCCACTGCCTTTGAGGTGTCAAGTACACATAGCAGCTTCTTCACCTCCACCTTGGTTATGTGTACCTCATCCAGCACTTGTTGGTGTACCTCCCTGTTCTGATTTCCTGGAGTCCTACCGGGGTTTCCATTCTAAATACTTCTTTAAATCTCGTGTTGAGCTCCTCACATACCTCTTGGTCGTTTCTTGTGAACTTCCCATCACCCTTCCTCAGTCTGATTACCTGATCCTTGACTGTTGTTTTCCTCATGATGCGGCTATACAATAGCTTCGGGTCAGATTTGACTTTCGATGCTATGTCATTTTCATATTGTCGCTGAGCCTCCCTTCTTATCTGTGCATATTCGTTTCTGGCTCTTCGGCTAATCCAGAGTTCTTCGTCTTCTGTACCTTTTCAACTCTCTAGTACGTCTAGTTTTTGCCTCCCTACACCTTTGGGTGAACCAAGGACTCGCTCTGTTCTTCCCATTATTTCTGTTTCCCTTGGGAACAAACCTCTCCTCCGCCTCCTTGCATTTTGTTGTCACATAGTCTATCATTTCTTGTACTGGTTTTCCTGTCATTTCTCTCTCCCACTGAATGTCTTGCAGGAAGTTCCTCATGCCTGAGTAGTCCCCCCTTTTGTAGTTTGTCTTTTTCCCATCTTATTCCTGCTGCTCTCTCCACTTGAAGCTCAACTATGTAGTCAAAGCACAGAACCACATGATCACTAGCTCCTAGGGGCCTTTCATACATGATATCCTCGATGTCCGAACTACTCAAGGTCTTGCTGGATCATCCTCATCTCTCTCTCTAGTAGTGTCTCTAACATGTTGATGCATGTGTGTGTATGTGTGTGTGTGTGTGTGTGTGTGTGTATGTGTGTGTGTGTGTGTGTGTGTGTGTGTCTGTGTATGTGTGTGTGTGTGTGTGTATATGTGTGTGTGTGTGTCTGTGTATGTGTGTGTGTTTGTGTGTGTATGTGTGTGTGTGTCTGTGTTTGGTTGTGTATTGTGCCTCCGAACTTTGTCTTCTCAATCCTTGTGTGGGAAATACTATTTTACGTAGTACGTAATGAAAATGGAATATCTGCAAGACGTGAAACATTACGATTTTAAAATCTTAAATATGAATCACTTTACATTCCTAACTAAAAAGGTTGAGTATTAGAAATCAGAGTGCTGCGCCTCAGGAAGTGTGAGTAGATCACCAGACAGCATATGTTGTGTGTCAACTGTTTAAAAGAGTGGAATATCCCCTTTGTTCGGCCAGGGTCGTCCAGCAGAATTCAGGCAGCCTACTATTAAAGGGAAGCGTCTCCTCTTTTATCCGTCGGCCGTCAGCTTTCAGAATACTGAGTCTGTGTGACATGTCAGAAGGAAAAACAATTTCTCCCTCTACACGACGCAGAAAACAATAAGATTTGGCTAGTATGTGAAGTTGTATGTTTTTATTAAATACTGTTAACTCGGTAGTGGAATGTGTGAGAGATCACCACCTGAGCACGTAGTTACGTGCTTGTAACTACGAACACGTAATCATAACTGAGGACTTACGGTCTCCTCCTGTTAACAGTCATGTGTTCATATGTTACAATCATTTATGATATGTACACGTTCTAAAAAACTAATGACTAAGTCTCAGCTAACATATTTCACCATGTAGACAATTTTTTTTAGAGAAGTGACTTGCATCTCTTTAACACTATTGACATGTAAATAAAAAAAAAAAGAATTTGTTTTTGTTCATTCCTTAGTGTAGAAATATTAAGTGCCTTCGCTCCCCAGTGAGTTGTTAGCACCAGTTTTGGTTTATCAACTTCAGTTGGTTTTACATAGGCTAAGTAAAACTCTAACTTTTAGACATACCTTCATAGACCTACAAGTCTGGGAGGTGCCGGGAATAAATTAAGATAGTGAGCTAATGCCCTCCATCAATAAAATTACTATATACATACATACGTATATATATATATATATATATATATATATATATATATATATATATATATATATATATATATATATATATATATACATATATATATATATATATATATATATATATATATATATATATATATATATATATATATATATATATATATATATATATATATATATATATATATATTGCCATGCACCATTTTCCCTTCAGCCTGGGCTTACCACACAGTTTGAGGCATGGCAGATGATTAAGCCAGCCAGCCACAAAGCCAGGGAAACAATGCACCCAACAATGAAAGAAGAGGCACATGTCAGGTGTGTGGAGAGTTTCGAGCACGCAACAGGGATGGCCGCATTCGTGCACACAATGGGTGTGCAGGATCATATATGCCCCCAGCAGAGAGCAGCCGACAGCCTCCACAGGCAGATGACAATTCCAATAGCAACCTCGTCACTTGCGATAACCTTCTGTTGGCATTGAAATCCACTGCTAGCAGTACACTGTTACACATCCCTAAAGCGGCTCGCCCATATGCAGCAGGGAAATTCACAGACCTTCTTAAGCGGGTGAATGGAGGTTCCACCAACTTAGAAGCCCGAGGCACCATCCAAGCATGGCGCAACCTACTCTTGTTCGGCAATGTCTGTCTTGCAGTTCCTGAAAGACGGGGCAAACTGCTAACCACGTCAGTTATCAAGGCAGTGCGCAACTAACCATGAACGGACAACTGTGTCCCTCTGCCCCATCATCGCAGGAATCAAAGAGGTAGACCCAAGAAAAGTCCCACTGAAAACGAGAAAATTTGCTCACAGGTTAGCAAAAAAATCGAAGAAGGTAACACAGTGGGAGCAATAAGAATAATTACAAGTGACGACACTGTAGCTCCCAAGGATGAGACCACAGCCCAAGCACTAAGAGACAAGCATCCAACCAGGGACACCATAGCCATCAACGACAGCCCTGAGAAAGACCCCATCACTGAACAATTAATTTTGCCAGAATCGGAAGTCTATAAGGCGATCGTGTCATTTCCAGCAGGATCTGCATGAGGATACACTGGAATTCGACCTCTGCAACTCAAAGAGATGGTAAATCCAGTACTCGGTGAATCTGCATCAATTCTTCTCACCGAGTTAACAACTTTCGTCAACAATTGCCTGGCTGGGCGAATCCCAGAAGAAATTAAACCTTTCTTTTTTGGAGCCTCACTATGTGCTTTGAAAAAGAGGGATGGGGGAATCAGACCCATTGCAGTTGGAAACACTCTTCGCCGTCTCGTTGTCAAAGCAGCAGTGGGAAACATTCGCCTAGAAGCTGCCACTTTACTCCAGCCACACCAACTGGGCTTTGGGGTCTCTCAAGGCAGTGAAGCTGCAGCTCATGCCGCAAGGGCCTACATCAGGGACCTACCAGAAGACAAGGCCATAGTCAAACTTGATTTTAGAAATACCTTTAATATGGTGAAGAGAGATGCTGTTTTGCCAGCTGTTCGGGATCGGTTCCCCAGTCTTTTTCCCTTCATTTCAGCCGGCTACAGCAAACCCTCAATTCTTTTGTTTGGAGAACATGAAATTCAATCATCAAAGGGTGTTCAGCAGGGTGACCCACTCGCTCCACTTCTCTTCTGCTTGGCAGTAAGAGAACTAACTTCCAGCCTACGCAGTGAGCTCAATATCTGGTACCTGGATGACGGCACTCTGGCAGGTACTGAAGAGTCCCTGGTGGGGGACCTACAACTGGTGAAAACACAGGGAGAAGACTTGGGACTCATCCTCAATCCCTCCAAGTGTGAAATCATCACAGCGAACCAGGAAATAATCAATGCTGTGCAAAGAATCCTCCCGGAAGTCTCAACTACCACTCCGTCCGACAGTACCCTCTTGGGGGCTCCGCTGGGTCACCAGGCCATCGACATTGTCCTCAGGGACAAATTGAATGACCTGATGAGAATGGAGGAGAGAATAAGCGATCTTGATGCCCATGATGCTCTGTATCTCCTCACAAGGTGTCTTGCTATGCCAAGACTCACTTCTTGAGGTGTGCACCCTCTTTTGACAACCCAATACTCGATGAATATGAAGCACACCTGAGATCAACTTTTAAGAAGGCACTGAACCTATCACTAGAGGATGAGCAATGGGATCAGGCAACCCTCCCAGTGCGACTGGGAGGTATAGGGGTGCGTAAAGCAACGCATGTTGCTTTACCTGCTTTTCTGTCTTCGTGTTTGGCTTCCAGTACATTAGTCAAGAAGATAGTTCCCGAACGCTTGAGAGACGCGGTAGGAGCTCAAGACCCCAGGTTTACTGAAGCAGCGATTCGGTGGGACACCCTTACAGACTCCTCCAGTGGACCAGCTCCTCCCAAACAGCACAAACAGTCCCACTGAGACAAACCGATCATGGAAAAAATCGCCAGCACAATGCTCTCCAATGCTTCAGGAAAGGAGAAAGCTCGTCTCCTGGCAGTGAAGGCACCACACTCAGGAGATTTGCTGTTAGCTGTTCCCAATTCCTCCCTGGGCACCCGTCTCGACCCACAGGCCATTCGGACTGGTGTTGCTCTTCGCCTAGCCGCCCCCATTCTCACCGAACATAGGTGTATTTGCGGCAGGGCGACAGCTGATCAATTCGGACTTCATGGTCTCGTGTGTCACACAGCAGAAGAGAAGTATGCCAAACATGAGGAGGTCAATGACATCATAAAGAGAAGCCTCGCCACAGCCCGTTGCCCAGCTCAACGGGAACCCCAAGTACAGAGGTCTGATGGAAGTCAAAAGCTTCCTGATGGAGCCACTATGCTACCCTGGAAGGATGGAAAGCAGATTACATGGGACTACACCTGTGCCATACTCCGTAGTGGAAGGGGGTGGAGCTGCCAGCCACAGGGAGACCCAGAAGATCCGAAAATATGAAGACCTCACCCCTTGCTATAACTTCATTCCAATAGGGTCGGAGACCCTTGGAGCATGGGGCAAGTGTGCTCTCAAGTTCCTCAAAGAGCTGGGTGAAAAGCTCATCATAGAAAGCAAGGACCACAGGGCGACCAGCTTCCTCTTTCAGAGACTCAGTGTTGCGATCCAGAGAGGAAATGCCTGTAGCATTCTGGGCACGCTGCCCACCGCAGGGGAGCTGGACGAAGTATTCGAGATGTAGCTCTGAGTTATCTATGTTGTTTTACTTTCTGTTGTATTTTTGTGACTGTTTGGCCAATGTATTTTGTCTTTAAATAAAACATACTTGAAATTTAGGGGGTCGTAGGAGAAAATTCTCAAACAGCTTCAGGGAGAACCTTGAGTTTTCCCTGAAGCAAGTTTATTCTTTTCTCTGAGGATAAGGGTCCCTATAACAGTTCTAGAGGTGGTACCTCCCTATATTTTTAATATATATATATATATATATATATATATATATATATATATATATATATATATATATATATATATATATATATATATATATATATATATATATATATATATATATATATATATATATATATATATATATATATATATATATATATATATATATATATATATATATATATATATATATATATATATATATATGAGTGGCAAATAGGTAAAATTGGTAAATAAGTAAAAACTCATTAAAAAATTAAGTCGTTTAAAAAATTTTCTCTTATATGTTCAAAGATACATTTTTTTTCATTTATGTTAATGTAAAAATTACTAATTTTGTACCGAAAGAACCTTAGAAAATTTATCTAACTTTATTACAACAAGCGCAATTTAATTTAGTCTAATCCAACTAAATATATTTTAGATAAGTTTACAATAATAATTTCATAATAAACAAACACAATGAAATATGTATATATTTTTTTCGTTAGGATCAGAATGATTTCTGCGAAATAATTGCATACACAAGAGGAGCGTTGCTATTTATGCCAAAATCTCAATTTTTACCTATTCGGCACGACACACATACACACACACACACACACATACACACACACACACACACACACACACACACATACACACACACACACACACACACACACACACACACACACACACACACACACACACACAGGAGCTATGACTCGACCCCTGCAACCACAAATAGGTGAGTACACACACACACACACACACACACGCACAGTAAACGAGATGATGGAATACGTGACAACAATATGCAAGTAAGCTGAGGAGAGGTTTGTACCCAAGGGTAACAGGAATAATGAAAAAGCCAGGATGAGCCCATGGTTCACTCAAAGGTGCAGGGAGGCCAAAACCAAGTGTGCTAGGGAATGGAAGAAGTATAGAAGGCAAAGGACCCAGGAGAATAAGGAGAGCAGTCGTAGAGCCAGAAATGAATATGTACAGGCAAGAAGAGAGGCCCAACGACAAAATGAAAATGACACAGCAGCGGAAGTCAAATATGATCCGAAGCTGTTGCACAGCCACATCAGGAGGAAAAACTAGTCAAGGACCAAGTAATCAAGCTAAGGAAGGAAGGAGAGATCACAAGAAACGACCGAGAAGTATGTGAGGAACTCAACATGATATTCAAAGAAGTGTTCACAGAGGAGACAGAAGGGACTCCAGAAAGACGGAGAGGTGGGGTACACCACCAAGTGTTGGACACAATACACACAACCGAGGAAGAAATGAATAGGCTGCTAAGCGAGCTAGACACCTCATAGGCGATGGGGCCGGATAACATCTCTCCATGGGTCCTCAGAGAGGGTGCAGAGATGCTATGTGTACCCTTACCAACAATATTCAACACAACTATCGAAACGGAGATTACCTGGAAGACAGCAAATGTAGTCCCGAGTTTTAAAAAACAGAGACAGACAAGAAGCACTAAATTATAGACCAGTGTCACTGACATGTATAGCATGCAAAGTTACGGAGATTATCAGAAGAGTGGTGGAACACATAGAAAGAAATGAGCCAACACAGTTTCAGGGACGGGAAATCCTGTGTCACAAACCAACTGGAGTTCTATGACAGAGTGACAGCAGTAAGACAAGAGAGAGAGGGGTGGGTAGACTGCATTTTCTTGGACTGTAAGAAGGCGTTTGACACAGTTTCACACAAAAGATTAACTCGAAAACTGGAGGACCAGGCAGGGACAACAGGGAAAGCACTGCAATGGATCAGGAAGACATCAGAGAGTCATGGTACGAGGCGAGGTGTCAGAGTGGGCGCCTGTGACGAGTGGGATTTCACATGGGTCAGTCTTAGGACCGGTGTTGTTTCTGGTATTTGTGAATGACATGACGGAAGGAATAGACTACAAAGGGATC